>NC_071982.1:14338507-14501088 GCF_026283585.1 Hylaeus volcanicus
CTCTCTCTCTCTCTCTCTCTCTCTCTCTCTCTCTCTCTCTCTCTCTCCACCTCCGCATCGTCGGTACAGCCTTCCTACGTTTAGGGGGCAGCCCCTCCATCCAGCTCTCTTTTTCTCTCCCACTCCCGCATTTGCGTTTCCCTCCCCTCTCTCGCTCTCGCTCTCTGGTGAGAGGACGCGCACACGCGCGCGTACGGAGCACGTGGTTGGCCGGGATCACCTGTACACGGGAAAAGGAGGGGAACCAACGCCGGGAGTCCCGGCGGCACCTGCTCTTCGCGTCGTGTTGTCTATTCGATAAAACGGCGGGAGGGTGGTGGTTAGAGAGGGAGGTGCACCGTGGCGAAAGAGGGACAGACATCGCGGGGAAATGAACAGGGGGAAAGTGATTGTGTGCGACGGGGCTGCCAAGGGAGGAAGAGAGGGAAAGATATTTCCTACCTTTTAAAAAACGCTTCAGAAGGCCCCTTCATAGGCGGAGCTGGCTGGTGCGTACGAGCCACCATTGGTTGCCTTAACGTCTAATATATCGTATCATATCGGCCAGGGAATTATTGTACTTGTCCATGTTCGCGGACGCCTGGCATTTACGGATTCGCGTCCCTCCGTCACCCCTTGCGCGAGCGAACATGCGCCATTCGTGGTATACCAACAACGACTTGTCGCTGATTATTTAAAATCGATATTTACCACGACACCGGGTCACCACTTTGCCTCGAGTATGCGCGTGGTTTGTTTTTAGGGTCTCTTTTACGAAGGGGTGAGTTGGATCACGTGGTACCGCGAGCAAATCGAGCACGGTTGTGATTTACGGATGACGATGGCATTCGGTGCGAGGATTCTTCGGTCTTTGTGCTCGGGTACCTCCAGAAAATCGCGTTGACGCGTTTAGAATGGCTCGTGACCGAACGGTGATGGCGAGGGGTTGGGTTGATAAGCTGTGATAAGATATAAAGCATTTTATTGCGGGCTTATGACGGGAATAATATTTGATTACTTATACATAATACTATTTTCTTTTTTTCTTTTTCAATGAAAGTGGAATCTGAAAATTGTGTACATTATTTGTAATCGCCTTTTCTCAGACTCTCAAAATAAAAAAAATAGAAGAAGTGAGAGATAAGAGATCACTACAACCACTGGCGATCGCTAGACCACATAGATTTCAGAGGAGGATCTAATGAAACTGTGACTGTTCATGTATAGTTCGTTGGTCAGAAGTTGGCGAGGCAGTTCGATTGGCTGTATCGGCTGAATCCGTTAGGCCGGGGGCATACTATGCGTTTTCGCCGCTGCGGCGAAAGCGGACGCGATTTAACCGGAAGGCTACTACATGATACACTGCTGCGATTTTAACCCAGTCAATCTCGCCTGAACTGTAAATACGTCAACATAAGCGCGAAGAAATTTTTAACGAAGACGATGAACGAGACATATCGAGATAAACTAAGAGAGTTTAGTTGTGGAATATATCCGATTTATTATATATCTACGATATATTTTATATTATAAAAGTTACATAAATTGTACGCACTCCACTCCATTTGTGTTTTTTTTGAAAAGATTATAAAGCTTCTCTTAGGAAACCCTTGACTTCAACCCTGGCAATGGTTGTTGAAGAAACTAATGGTTTCAGGTGGCCTCGAAGGAAAATCTAGCGCATGTAAATTTGCAGAACAAGCAAGCCAAGGAATAGGTATTGCACGACCTATTCATCCACTGGAATTTATATAGTCATTCGGTCAAGTACTCTTTGGCTATTTGGCTGAAATGAGCAGGTGCACCGTTATACATAAATCATATGCGACGTACATCTAATGAAACTTTCTCCAGTGATTTATTTTGTTACTCAAGAGATGTAGGTAAAATTGACCCGTTCATCTCTCATTAAGGCAAATTAGGAGTTACAGAACATTCGGTGCAACATTTTAATAAAATCAGTTGTAACGACTGTTGACTTGGCAATAGGATCAGATAGGGAATATGTTTCTGCGAATTCTTTCTATAAACTAATTTTATAATGTGCAAACAAAATCCCGCGATTCCATTAAAAAAAATTAGCGGTGGTGTTGAGACGGCTTCAGCATCTGGACTAAAAAAAGAAAAAAAAAGGATCTTCTAACTTTTTCCTGTAAGATTTTTGTTGTATTCACGATAATTTAGACATTATCGCACTGTAACAGTTTAGCTCCCTCACCCTGTGATACTTTTAGTTCACGACGTAAACTCTACGTGTTCGTTCTCGTAACTTCTCTGGTGATTGACATCGATAGCTATCGATAACGCTTCCCGGCAAATGGAATTCACCGGTTGCTCTCAATTCGATACCTGTCAACGACAGTAGCAGGTGTTAGAAAGCCATGAGAAAGTCGACTCTATTACAGATAACGGAACGGATGGGTCGTTAAATATGAATAAAAAGGATATCATTTATATTTTTGGTTTCTCGACTGCACCCGTTTCAGTTTCATCTCGCGTGAAAATTATTGAATGTACGAATAAACACGTATGACACATTATCAAAACGAGAGTTTCTTACTGAAAATTACTTGGAAATGAAATAGATTTTAACCTACTGTTACGCGCATTAATAATGCAACTACGTATATCAGCGGATTTTCGGTGAATATTGTGTACAACATATTCTGGCAATGTTCTCGTTATAACTTCAGTTTGGAACATTTTCAAAGAGAGTATTACGTGCAGGCAACCTTGGCATTTAATATTCGTATACAGCGATGTAAATATTAATGTATGAGAATAAACGAAATTGAAAATAATATTTCAAATTTCAAATAAACATTCTCGAGTATACAGGCTGCGATGGAATAATATTTGTCGAACTACCAAATATGAAATCAAAATTATTATGTGTGATTGATCTTAAAATTATATGAAACATACGAGTATTTTCAGAATATAATTCTTTTGTTACATTAGACCAACAAAAAATTCATTGTTTTATTACTATTATTATCCATGTATTGGAGTAACACCTGTATTTCCGTTACAGGTGACAGTGTGGAGTTGTTACTGGAGTATAGTACCAAGCTTCTGGAGCTCTTTCAGTATTCTTGGGAAATGCTGCCACTCATGTACGTCATTTTAAAGGATACAGGAGCTAATCTCGAAGAGGCTGTGAGGCGCATCATGGAAGGTAAGTGCATTATTTATAACTTTTCACTCGTGAACGTTATTATTTGACGTTTCCACAGCAAGGGTATCGATATTTTCATTATCTAAAAAGCACATAGTAATTGTTTCATTTTAATATACTGATTCATGCTGATAAAAATATCCTTGCGTTACGGTAAAATATAAGCGAGAAAAATAACTTTTTTATTTTTTCCTCCAGCTTCGATAGCTTATCACCCGAAAATGAAAAAGTCGCCTTGGAACTCCGTCTTGGACAAAATCCTTTCGTTCATAGTAAATTTACAACCTACTTGAAAGGGCAATAGTTTTGGCAATTTTTAGAGCTGTTTTCATGGGAATTTTTATTTATATACTTGAAAATGTAATTTTATTATAACAAAGATAGCTCCTTCGCGAACCTGCCAGATAAGAATAACAACTCCGTTCGAGTTGGAGAGCAGACAAGGATGTATGTTTCATTCTGGCAATTCAACATTGGGAAGATACTTATTTTTTCTATCAGAAGCGGCGAAATTCGCTGACAAACGTGGAAATCGTAGCGTCAACGAAATCGGCAACGCGTTCAGGATAATTTAACAACGAATTGCGTCAGTTTTGTCTTTTATTCGTGATAAAATTCTGTGACGCAGAATGTATCTCCGTTCCGACGAGATTACAATTTCTTGATTTCAATTTCGTTGGGTCCGTGATGTTCCAATTCACCTAGAAAACAATGTCAATTTTCGCCTGTCGGGACTTCCACGATCGTCGCGCTCGAAGATCCTCTAGGACACTTCCGGCAGTCTCGGAGGCGTCTCTTCACTCGAAGATGAACTCGCCCGGAAGACCAATACCGTCATCCTCATGAAGATATCCCGTGAAACGCGGTTTAAGAAAGTGGAAATGCGCGAATAGGAACACGTTGTTCTGTTGATGGTGCTTCTGTAAAAGTTCTCCCGCCAGTTTGACGCATTCCTTTAGAAAGTGATGCATCGACGAAGCGTCTTTGTTCCGTAGAAAGGAAACGCTTTCTATGAGACCGTGCCTGGGTGAGTCGTGGGTGTCGTGTAAGTCGTGCACTGTTGGACTTCCTCCACTCGAAGATCCGTGCTAATTCGATGCTCGGGCGGATGGGAACCTGCGACCAGCAACGAGGTAAGTTCACTAGATATATTCTATTTTGCTTACTCTCGTTTTTTTCACGTAAAGTGACAGAAGGAGAACGTGTATGGGAGAAAGCAAGGTGTCCCTATTTCGATGACCAGTGTAACGATTTATGCGAATTAGTGGCACAGTTGTCGAAGAAGTTTGATTTTGTGACAATTGTTACGGGTGAAAAATTGTCTATATTGCGTAAGCTGTGGCAAACACGTCAGGCTATTATGTTTGTATTACGTTGCTAGGAGCACAAGTAGTATTATCGCCCATTTTTGGACCGGTTAATAAAACTAATTGTAATCTAAATCGATCAGGCATACCTACCCAAAAATCTCGTGTCTTCTTTGTTAACCACAATTAAGGTATCGCTGGGTCCATAAAAGGTGCAAATGTCCGTTGTGATTTTGTATAAAATATGGAAACCTTTGTATCCTATTTGTTGTACACGTTTGAAGAGTTTCGAGCTAGAGCGTTATTAATTTTGATGAATAACGAAGCCAGGCGTGACAAAATTCTATTACGAATTTCCAGTTTATTTCTCTGAGAGCAATCACCTCGCCCAACAGCTATATAACTTCTAACACCGGTTATACACGAATTCGCATGGGAGTTATAAATTTCCAGGCACCTACGTGCACTTAATCATTCTGTTATTCTCGCTCCACCGCGTCGGCTTGCCGCCCGTCCGAATTAGAATCCAACGTACAAAGTATAGCTAAGTCTCATTGTTGCATCCGCGCGGAATACCAGCTGTAATGGACATTCTCCCATTGCCAGCCAGGAATAATTAGAGGATATTTTTGCAGTTATTATGTAGCCGTTATTACGATCTTCTGTCGAGTTGCCGACAACCACTAAATGCGTCCAATGGAAGCCTGCCAATCTTATTCAAAATGCGTGCGTGTCGCTTTGCTCGCAGCATCTCGTTTCGACCGGTGACAGCGAAATTAATTGCGAGAATTATTTCCTACTGCAAGGTTTCGTATCTTTATTTTAAATTCCATTGCAGGTGAAAATTACGGTTTAAACCATCTTTGACGACAGGAATTTCTCTGTAGGACGCGGGATGATTTAATCGAATTAAATGGTCTATTTTAATTCGGTGTACTTGACGTTTTTATTGCAGTAAACCTGTTGCAAACATACACTGTATCACACAGACTTTGTGCAATAACATTGATAAACATAATTCACTGTAATTATTTCTTTTACGATACTTTGAGTTTTGGAATTTTTTTTTTTTTTTTATTTTTTTTAATGATACTATATTTTTTTATGAGTATCGTTTGAGGAAGGGGAACCTCGGCACAAAAATTTTGTTACAAGTCACCCTCTGGCATCCCCTTTGTTCGACGTCAGATCAATTTTGCGGAGGTGTGGCGGTCAAGTAGGCGTGAAAAGGTGGATGCGTGATTTGTTAAGTAGTCTGCTTACTTGGCTACTGTTCGAACGAGTCGATCATTATAAATCGTTTAAACTGGCTTGGGTTCGTTCGTCGTTACATTGCCTCCTGCTGGCGCCTCGGTGCCCGTATCATCTCGATCACGTTACCTGGTCTTGCAGAGCTCTTAATGAGCTGCAATTTCACCAGCCACTTATCCGTTTATTGCTCGTGGACGCGAGATATTCACGTTAAAAATTATTTAAAAAATTATTTTAGTTAAAATCATCGCTTTGGAGGATTTGAAGGCATTGTGTAACATTCTTTTATAACATTGTTCGAAAAGTATCTTAAAAATGATGAAAAGTGTTTGTCTATGCCTGACTCTTAGGATGATATTCAAATAAGGAGAACGTGTGAAATTTCAAAGACGATCGATTCATTTTATTCGCATTTGTAAATTAAATAAACCATTACGTATAAAAGGTGTGCGAGCAATAAATACTCTATACACGTCAAATCAGAGTAATCATCGAAGCTGTACATTTAATTCAAAGAACCGTTATAACGCAATGATTGAAGTGTTCGCAGTAATTGCGGTCATATTTCCTCTTCTTCCGTCAGCCATCCTGGCGTGTCTCCATTAGGTCTAATTAATTCACGGCCATAAGCTTCCAAAAATTCAGAAAAAATTCATGGCTATTCCTCGAGACCTCTACTATATTGTACAACAGTTTCTAAAGTTATTCGTTTACAAGATACATTCAATAATAATCGAAAAGTATTCGAAAGTCTTAATTGTAAGTGATCCATAAATTGATCTATGTATTCGTGGTTTTCTCGAAACAGCCGTTAAACATTCCATTCGAAACGTCATTTACATACCTAACCAGTCCTCTGGGTCGTCTGTAAGAAATGACCGAGAATTCGCGAACAAGATCAAAGATTGCGCAGCGCGCTTTTTATTAAGAGTAGAGATTAGTCAATCGTTATCGCGACGGGGAACTGTTTTGTTGGCGTAACGTTGTTAATCCAGGTTATGATCGTGGACTAGTAATTACGATGCAGACGTCGTGTTTCACACGTGCGAACACTCTTTGAGGATAAATGCGCACGTCGAGAATAGAGCCTGTTCGCTCAGTTGGATACTTTTAGACGTGGAAAGTCGCATTCCTGCTAGCGTACGGCGAACAGGTAGACGATTAACGACCTCGACTCGATCCAAGTGGTTACACTGTTGCTGAAAACACGCCGCTATGGCGCTCCGTTCAGTCGGTTGGAAATTATGCTCGTGAGATATGCGATCGTTGACTGGGGATTGAGGAGCCCCAGGCGGGATTAAGGGGCCTGCTTAAGGAATTTTTAACTTGGAAACTGAGTAGTGTAAAGACTTCGTATTTCACGATGCGCATGTTTTGACTATACATTCTTTCTCCGCTACAGAAAAATTCAGAACTTTAAAACTAATAAATTTTTAATGAATTTTGTTGGGACCTTTCATACTTTTCTAAAGTGGATATAAAAGTGCATCTCTTAATGCATGCAAAAATGTCTAGTTTCATTCCAAAAGAATCGAGGTTACTCATTTCGTGTTAACTAAACAAATTTTGTACATTCGTACAAAAGTACATTGTACATTCGTAAATTTGTACATTGTCTTCAGTTGAAAATGTAAAAGATGTAATACACCGTAGTAAGTGGTACATGACTTTTCCACGGTGCTGTATATTAATGCGTAATTCGTATGCAGGCCCAGACCGGGTAAACTGAATGGGAAACGTCCACACCTAGTCGCTCGGGGCAGAGATTAATGATAGCCGGTGGAAAGAAAAATGTCGTGCCGGCAAGAAACATCGTCCCCAGCTATGCGGTGGCCGTAAGTCGCAACCTCGCGCAAATAATAATGGGCCCGTGACGCCAGTGTACACATGTTATACCTTAATTATCGCCGAGCATTACCGCGACTAATGCACCCGGAGAAGAGGTTGCAGAAGCGATGCCGCCACGACGCCGGAAGCGTCTTCAAGGTTTTGTTCCGTGCTCGTACGGTGAATGGAAAAATTCGATGATCGATGCCGAACACTCGCGGCGACGTACACGATGTTACTCGCAAAGAAAGTGTCCCCCTGCGCCGGCCATTCCTCATCGGAGACGGACAAAACTCTCTCTCATTCCGATAACAAATCTAGAATCATGAATAAGCGAAGATGAACAACTCTCGGTGAGTTATTCGTTCGGTACAGAGTGGAATTTAAATTGGAGAAGGTTTTAAGGAGGCCTTCATTATTTTGTTTTTGAGCAAACATGCGCGAGTTAGGGGTAATAAGTGTGGTTGTTTATGCAAATTCTTATTTTTATATAGACAGATGAGCAACGGAAATTTAAATTAATGTATGTTTTCGTTTTCTAAATGTGGTAACACGTATGCAGGTAACGCTGCATTTTTTTTAACTGGCAAAATAAAACACAATACTGCAAAATGCAGTATATTCGAGCATCGCATCGCAGAGTATAATTACCGCAAAATACAGAATATTCTGCTTTTCGAAATTTCATGAATAAGTCATGAAACATCGATTCGCGATATATATATATTCAAGTAAAATATCAAGTAAAATATTTTTCTTGAAATATTAAATAAAATATTTTGAAGAACATCGTTGCTTTAAAAATCTTTCGACCAAACCCGTACAATAATGGTCTCGAATTTCTCGCGAGATGATTACACGCAGTGACTTCAATGCCATTGAAACGGCGGCCTAAGAACCTGCCCCGCATAATCTTCTTTTTGAAATTTCATGATTAATTTATGAAACATCGATTCGCGATATATATATCTGATATATAGAGTCAGAAGCTAAAGTTGCGTTCGATCCTCGTATTTTTTACTTAAATATGAGGATCGAACGCAACTTTAGCTTCTGACTCTTCGTTAGCATGTAATAAATATCAAGAGAACGCGACACTTGTGCACACCTCTGAAATAAGAATGCGTGCAGCTCGTATATCAACGTTCAGACTGGGCATCAATGAAAATGATCTTATATAGAGGCGAAGTGTTATCGTTAACGCTGCTGTTCACACTTAAGGGACACCAATCGTGATCGTTTGAAAGCGTGTCTTCCAGTAGCGATGCGTTATTAATCTTTCTTAACGTATACCAACATTAGCGGGCCACATATGCGCTGCCATGCTGCAGCTGGAAATGTATGCATGGATGTGCATTACATGCCGTCCAACGCGCGAGGTCGATGCTATTTTTCGTGCCGTCATTCATTTTCTTCTTCTTCTGTTTTTTCTTATTGTCGCGAGTGAGACACGTTTAATTTATTATAGCCTTCAACGTTTCGTGATATTTAATTACGATGGTACCAGTTTTCTGAACTCGAAGGTGAATCATGACGATTGGGGCTAGTAGAACACTTACTCCAGTGATTTCCAAGTCGACTCCCAAAGACTAATTAATACTTTATCTTTAAAGAAATTTTCTGGGTAATATTCTGCGCGGAATAGCAGAATAGAACGCGGAAGAAGCGATAATTCGCGAGCAACAATAGTATCTAGAAAAACAGCTGTAAAGATAACGCGTCGTTTGTTTCACGTAGAACAATTAGCCAAGAAATCCCAAGTGCAAGCAATTCGACATCGTGCAACGTTCGCTCGTGCACCGCAAAAGGATACATGGCGCAGATGCATGCAGGGGCGAATCTAGACGCGGGGTACTTACCTCTCTATCTTAAGATTTATTTACATTTATATTTTGAGAACTTAAAAGACGTTTTTCCTGAGATCTCGTAGTGGTTTGATCCTGTTGCTTATTAGTTGTCTTCAACTAATAGAAACGTTTCTCTAAGTCTATTTCTCGGAGTGAGACAAAGGGTTACTAAACCAAGCCAAGCCATAATAATAATAAATACATTTTATAATTAAATTTCGAATCGTGTAAAAGAATATTTAGGCATCGGTTCGTGTATGATTCGTGATCTCCCTCCTAAGAAAAGTCTCGCGTATCCGCCCCTGGGTGCATGTGCATGTTGACTGTCAAGAGAACCGCTGCACTTCGCCACAAGGTCGTGCATTCTTCGGCCGAGATCGACATGCATGAGAGGCCGGAGAGCCTGACATTTGTAACAATGTAACCGCTGGTAAGAGCCGGCTTCGGGCCGTTAATCGCTCGCCTCAGCGTGCATTTTTAGGCCTTGCACATATAATGGGCTGCAACGAGATCGGCGATCGCGTACACTTACTATGGAAATGGCGTATAATTTTCCCCACGGGACGAAATGCTTTTCATCGACGCACGATTATATGTGAACATGGCCGGAGATGAGCGAAATTTTCCTCGAATAAGGGATAATGAGTAAAGTCGATGTATGTATTTAGTATGTCCTAAATGTTCGTTGACGGAACACGCGACAGAGGTTCTAATGTAAAACCTTTGCTTAGAAGTATCATATGGATTGCTTCGATGAGACCTACTGAAAACTTCCCTAACGATATCGATCACTTAGTGCAAATATAGTAGCTCATACTGAGACCCATCCATCACACTCGCTTAAGCATTGGCCTCCATAAAGAGCACTCCGTTATTTCCGGTGCCAATGAACCGATTAAAATTGTTTTTGTCTTATATGGCTTGGTTCGAAGAAGCCTACAAGCGATTTGAACTACGAGACACCTCGTACGTTGGAATGTTTCTAACTTCATCAATTTTCCAAGCTCAAAATCCTTTGGCAGATATACTTTAAATCATCTACCGTTTAAGAAAATAACCGTCGAAAATAGTTTGTTTAAAAGTTCTAGACAGAAATAATCTCTTAAGAAAGAAAGGTACGATTTTTAAGAAAGAAGCAGCAATCTTAAGAACTAATTCGTAAATTCGCACGTCGCGAAGCTCGCGTAGACGCTTCGCGAGTTATCTGATCTTCGATTGAAATGACGGAAGCGGTGCTGGTACATTGTAAACGATTGATAAGAGTTAACGAAGCCGCATCTCATCGTTATCTGCGTTTATCATCGGTGCGTCGATCATCGTCGTGTACGTTTGCGATGCATGGTAATGACCGTGAGCTCATTACACGAAGAACACGGCGCCATATCTGGGTTCACTCGCCGGTAAACGTTACCCCTATTACAGCTGCTTTCAATTACTTGCCTGTTCAGAAGTTTCGTGCATAACTTACTGTTGCAGACCTATAATTACGATGGACTATAAAACGTGACCGGGTTCATGCCAGCGCGCAGAATTACGCCGATCTACATGGAAAAGAGTCAACAATTTTTTACGTAATTCATGTGTGTCTATTATAATCTGTTATAGATCAATAGGAAAATACTTGGAAACGAAAAAATCATGCAGGACCATTTAACGCGTTGAGTGCCGCGTCAGTCACCGGTGACTGATGGCATCCTAAACGGAAAGTTCAGTGTCAGTCACCGATGATTGCCACTCAACGCGTTAAGGGGTTGGTCGCAGTCAGGAAGAGGAAAAACGACATTTCTTTCCGTTTTTTTTTCTTTTTTTTTTTTAGTTATTAAATAATAATTTGCGTAAATAACAATTAAGTATATTATAAAGCATGTTTTAAAGAACTAAAAAACATTTTTTGTTGTAAGAAACGTTTAATTTATATCGTCATAAAAGCCGATGACGTAGACGATGATTTAAAAACATAGGTTTGCGGTGAGCAAGATTCTCTACACTGGTTTACCTGAAAACAAAAACAAAGGTAGATTTCGAAAATAGATTAGTCTAGCGGGTCCCTGAACGAAAGACATACTTTGTAATATATTTACATTTCATTAATAAAAATTATTATTTAACACCTTAAAAAAAAAACACACACAAGAAACTGTCCGTTTCCATTTTCCTGACTGCGACTAACCCCATAAATGGTCCTGCATGATTTTTTCGTTTCCAAGTATGTAGTTCCAAATATGGCCATTTTGGAGCATCCTTCTTTCGCACTGTGCGTAACTTAATAGAATTTAATAGAAGAATAGAATGGAATTAATTTAATAATCGGTCGTTGGCCTTCGAAAGAGCATTTTAACACGTTAAAATGCAAACCCTCCATCGGTCCCGTGGTTGCCAATTATACTGTCAACGTAATGGCGATGATGCTCAGCTTCGTTAACGTTTCACTGTCTCGATCGAATATCCAGATAAAGGTCCGGGAGCGGCCCCAGGACGTGATAAGTATTAAAAATTTTCAGCGCACAAAGTATGCAACGTGCAATTAAACCTGTTGTTTGGCGGAGTATCGCTCTCGAAATTGCGAACCGACATCGCTCTGTTGGCCTCGTAACTGGTTTTCGTCGGTGATGGGCGGACTTCGCATCTGCAGAAAATACATTCAAATTGTTTATCTTAATATGTATCTCATTTACTTTTCAATGTTGAACGTAAATAATATTATGGCGCAAGAAACGGAGTATATATAATTACAAAGTTTCGGAACGTATATTAATATTTTTTAATTAATACAGCGAATTCCAATAAACAACTCCGAAGCTGAAATTACCGATTCTAATTCACTTTAGTATGAAGCGAAGATCTTTATTTCGAAAATAGTACATAGTCTGTTTCATTCAATTTATATATCAAAAATATTGAGGATTTTGAGATATTTTATTTATGCATCCATAAATAGTCGTAATGACGTACAAAGTATGCAAAATGATAATGTATTGCTAATAGTGTTGCCAATGCAACGACCACGCAGGCATTTTATTCGCCACCTGTTCTTTTATCTTCATCCGTATAGAATGTTGCCTACCTCTGCTTTCAAATTGCGTCGAAATGGAGAAAATGAAGCCACTCGATGGGAGTGTACGACAAATAGATATCGGTTAAAATTCCAAATTGGCGTAAGCAAAGACGAGAACTTGTTTGCTGCGCGACAGGTGTCCGTCGACGATTTATCGCGTATTTTCATTTTCTCTTCGCGGCGAACGTTAATTGCACGGCTTTTTATCCCGGACCGGCCCCTGCAAGCTTGTCGTCTTACTTTAATTAATCGACATTCCGTTCACCTTGACTACCATCTTGGTAACAAATTTCAACCTATGAGTGCAAAAACCAGCAAAGAAATTATTACATACTAGTTGTACCCCGCGGCTTCATCCGTGTCGAATACTATTAACATATTTTACAGCGAATCTACAGTATTAATTTTCGGACACTACAGTACTTTATTTATTATTCCACTGTACATACACCTGACCATAATTCAGTTTATACATTTTTCGTTGTATGATGTTGGAACGTATATTCTGTTTAATAGAAATGTACATTTTATTAAGTCTACCGTCTGTGATATCATTAATATTCTAATAATTTAAAAAGTGTTATTTATAAATATCTTAGCAAATATTAGCCATCACTATATATTCTGTACTTTACAATAACGAATACCCTTTTGGTCTTCGGAGCTTATCATCTTGATCATTATTCTTAATCAGTATTACCTACACCAAGGAGTTTTCGCAGACATGATTCATATCGAAAATAATTGCGTCCAAAAGAGAGTAATCTGACAGGAATCGGCATTATTTGTTCGATCGTTCAGGAAGTGAAGTTGCTTAATTACCAAAAATTACTTTACGTAGGCAAAAGCTGAAACCATTGATGGGGGATTGTTGTTTCATTGCTTTTTTTTCTTGCAATTTGCTCGTACGAGCTTCTTCTCCGCCCATCAAGCGCGTTTCACGAAACCCCGCTGTGGAGTTTACAATCCATTATTTCTACGTTCATCGAGTTTGTATTGTATCGTTTAAAAATACGTGGCTATCATACAAATTTTGAAGTCGACAAACATTTAAAAATTCATTAACACAAATCGCGTCGCGTTGACCGTTTATTACGACCTCGTCGTTCAAAAAGTATTTAGTCGAATACGAAAAGAAGTACTACACTGAACGATATTGTACAAAAAGGAATGAATTGAGTATGAACAAAAATATTTTCTACTACGTTCTATTTATTATAAAAGTAATACATGTGTATTATTATAAATAAAAATATCTATTACGACGCTAGTACATACGAATGGCAAAGTAGTTGTTTGATTTAAAAGTGTTGCGAGTTTGATAAAAGAAAACATGTATTACAAAAGTATAACCAAGCATGACCAATTAGGCGATTATTTGTCTTAAACGAGTTGTAAGTTTCATAAAAGAAATGTGATCGGGAATAATGGGACGTAACGGTATTAAATTGGATCATTTTTAACAGATTTTTGTTCTTTCGTAAGTACGAAAAATAATTGACGTAATTGCAATCACGGCGAGGAGCAGCAATAACGTGGTTCACGTTAAAGATCGTACGATACAGTAGCCACGACGAAAGAAATGGTAATCTTCTTTCGTGCGGGTTGTGTGCTTAATCTTCTGTGGTACTCGATTAATGTCCGATGGTGTCCTAATTGGAGGCCGTAATAACGCCTCTCCGCGGCATGCCATTTACTATCGATGCATTTTCAAGCAATGGAAATAGATGGATGGCTTGCCTGGAATTGCTCTTATTTTTTTTCTCCTTTAATATCTTCATTAACCCTTTGTACTCCGAGAATTTCTTCGAATACGAACGACTAAAAGTATTTAACATCGTTATGGAAAATATTATTATTGGAAAATATACGTTATCGTATCTCGGAATCAATTTTTCTTTTTTGCTCCAATAATTTTTATTGCTTTCTTATCAGACTGGTGTAACTCAAGATGTATTTAAAATAACGTGAAATTAGAAATCAATAGTTTTGTTAACAGGAACTCCAAAATCAGGACCCGCCAATTAGTGGCGCCATTAGTTTACATGCTCGTCGTACACCGAAGCAGTTCCTAAGCATATCCTACTCTGTGCGTTACGAAATTCCAGGCTACTTTAAATTTGTTTGCAGTGCTGTATAAACAGAACAAGCTTGCTCGCAATGTTATCTAATGTCACGTTGCAAAGTTGTCGTGTTCACGCGACACATTTACTGTTTCACCTGTTAATAAGTTATGTAAACCTGTCGAGACATCTCTGTACCATACGTTCAATATGTAATTATTAGATATTAGTAATCGTTTCTCTTATCATCCTTACAATGCTCGTTCTACGACGCATCCTTTCAAAATGCTGAAAGTTTTCACCTTTCTTCAGCAGGACTGCATGCATCATTAAAATGCTAATTTTCTAGAAATACTCGATAGCCGTTAACAAATACGTTACAAGCGTAAGACATTTTTCATTGAGAACAGTGATGAACTGTTGGCAGTGAATACCTTGTCTCGTTATTGCGCTGTTTCATGTTTATGGATATAACTAGAAATCAGTTGACTATTATTGACATACTATAATTCATGCGTAATGCGAATCAATAATCAACCGAGGAGAATTTTTATCTCGACGAATGGGCTGCAAATAAACTTCGATCGACGGTGCAAGATATTTTTCGAATATCCGATTTTATTGAAGAAAATTTTATACGGATTAGTGTACAGGTGAACTAGTTTTCCTAAAACGTTATGGTAAAATATTTCATGGACTCTAGCTTACTCGAACCTGGCTTCGACAAGAGTATTGGTTAATCTGAATGCGCAGACGACACAAAAAATTAAATCCATCAAAAAGGTGATCATCTGGACGTAAATTCGAGTACAAAGGGAACAGTTGCCTAACGAGTTCGATCACATTCCCTTGAAGCTGGCTTAAGGATGACCGGTAATTCTGCTCTTGGTATATGGTGATGTTAAAATTCTTCTTTTTTTGGGGGAGGGGGGGGGGGGCGCGAAGGGCCGAGTGATTTTTTGCCCACTTGCACGTCTGACGCATCAACCTGGCAGATTGATCCTGTTACATGCTGGCCAGCATGACGTTTCCATTAAACATCGCTTTCTTGTGCGATTTCTAGGTGCAAGGTTACCGTTTCCGTTACCCAGAACGAAGCAATTAAACATTCACCCCTCTTGAGCTCACATTTTTCTTTATCGAGACTGAAACACTTCGCGGGGTCTTCATCATCCCGAGCGGTTGATGGGCAACCATGAGTTGGAGGCGGTCGTTCGCGAAATTAATGAAGCTTCAGTTGCAGATCCTCATATGGGGCGCCCCCAAGAGCTGCTCACTTATTAAGTTTTTAATTTGAATATTACTCAGAAGCACAAAGGATAACTTTCGTTTATTTTTGTGGAACGGTGGGGGTTTGTTAACAGTCTCCTGATTTCGTTTTTGTTTCATTTAAACCGCAATATTTTCCAATTTATTGGTAACGATACACAGCGGTGGACAAAAGATAAACTTGGAATATGTGTGTACGTCTAACGGGAATCAATATGCAATAATTTAATAGAATTTGTCTTATCAAGCAAAACTAGGGAGAGACGATGAAATAATTTGTGGTATGAAAAAACAAAAAAAATTTCTTGTTTGTTAATGGTGATTGATTGAACGTAAGGAAGTTGTTTGAGAAGAAATCGCGTTTGAAATTCTTTATCGCAGGCATACATTTTAATAAAATTCATTTTCGTGGATATTGCAACGGACGTTTGTCATTCGTGGATGCAATTATTTTCCGTTTTCTTGTAATTAACGTTGCACGATCGCATACGAAGGCGACAAACCACACGCGTATTTTCAAAACTAAATTTTCCCATACTTTTTTATTTCTCCTTCTTTTCGCGCGAAGAATCCAGCTGCCTAAGAATGTCAAAAGTGACCGGTAGTCGCGTCTTGGAGCACTCATCGGTTTTCTACACAGCCACATTTGAATATCATCGCTTTAAAAAATGACGCCGCGGTAACCGAGCATTAGCGTCATGCATATATGCATGGCGTAGCAGTAATGCGTTAAATAATACTCCAGAAGAAACCGGCGTCGACTATGAAGAATCCACAGGAAATGCATAGTTTTAGAACAATTAGAGGATGTTTAAGAACTACTCGATGATGGAATGCATCGATGAAAAAGCATTGCATATTTGACGACTGAGACTTTTATGCCGAATCTTTAACGTTGATGCATGAGTGGGTTTGTTGAAGTAGTCAATATTTGTTTAGCAGTGCAGTATCTGTTGAGAAACATGCTAAGATTAAAATTCTTGGCTCGTAGGAATCGTGCTAATTTACTAATAGTAAGGGGTGGTTTTCTAAGGGGATCTTCAGGAATTTACTTTCTAATAAAACGCAAATGGTATGGAATAATTTTCAGGGACGACGATCTATAGTTATTAACTTTTTACGTGAAACCATTCGGTGGTTGGCTCGAGTATTACGTGCGAACGAGCCAGCCATTTTCCTGACTGATTGTCACAAGCTAATACAAAGTCGAGAGCTGACGTATCTGTTATCGTTTAAAAATCACTTACGTAACACGATGTCAAACCACTATTTGCGCTCGAGCGTTGCTTGGTATGTTGTACATGCACGTGTCTGCGGCCGTTCAACGCGCGTGAACTTCTGCAAATTGCACATAGAAAAAATTGTTACTTTACCAACTGTAATAATTCGTTGATTTAATTGGAGTATTTTTTGACATATTAGGTAGTCCTCTCTTGTAATATTTTTAATTGTATTTAATAACATTTCATTCGTAACGATCATACTACACATCTTTAATTAATTGAAATTGAATTACGTTGGATTTATAAATTTTATACGAAACGCACGCATAATTTATATTCATTATTGCTGTTTTATTTGTAACAACGCGCAATACAATTACCAGAATTTTACCAATTTTGCAAGCTTAAAAAAAAAAATAGAAGTTCGATGCAAATGTATTAAATTGTTGCGTAAACTTTAAAATTCATAGATTTCATCTTAAAGTTGTACGATACATCTACATGTTGTTAAGATGTTAGCGTAATAGTGGTTCGAACCTGACTATCCCAAACGACTCAATCATTTCTCTCCCTTCTGCGAATAATATTCGTTTATTGAATAATTTTTACTGACAAATAATTTTTATGATTTTTATCGAAAAACTAGTAAATTTATGCAGAAATGCACGTGCTATGTCACGTTCCTCGTTACATGAGTGTACGTATGCATCTTTTTCTTCGACAGTCCCCTGACCTTTTGACTCATTTTTGTTTAGTCATCGTTGTCGGGCGTTTTCTTTCACGTTTCTCGGCAGCATTCAATTTTCAATGCGGCGTTACGTGCGTGCCGCGTAAATTACCGAGGTTCTCGCTCGTCTGTTTGCAATGCACAAAGTAACTAACGTTGCGTGACTATAATGCCGAAGGCGTCGCGACGTTACAATTGTACGGATCGCTGGAGCATTCTTGTTCCTGGTGTTTTTATACTTTTCTACTTTCTACGAAGTCGCGGTAAACGAAACGAACCGTGAAGCAACAAATGCTGAATATTCGTGCACCAAAGCCGCGGTAAAATGCTTCATTTTATTTATAAAATATTAGGAATGATGTTTAACTTTATTAATAAAACTTTACGTATGACACTTCCTAACAATTTCCTCGAAGTATTATTTCTAATAATTCATGTGACGAGGTGTCATATTTGAAATAAAATTCCATTAGCAAAAACTCTAGAGAGGTTCATTTCAAGATTAGGAAGTACCGTTCCACGAGGTTACAAACATTATAAATTATGCTACTTTGTTTAGCATTTATCGATTAGATCAAAGTCATATTACGCGTGCAAATTATCGTAACAACGTCATTAGAGAAGCTTGATAAACTACTACATAAATGAAACCGCTTATCCATTGCAACAACTCATGCTATCGAAAATTACATTGACGCTGATTATATTGAAATTGAGATAAATGAAGAAGAACATTTAAATATTTCTGTTTTCAGTAAACAGCTATGTTTCCAATTATTGTCTAATGTGCAATGAACAGAAAGTAATGATCAGATTAAGGTTTTCGAGGATTACTTATTAATTATGTCCCTGTTTTATGCTGGGTTTTAATGTTTCGATTTAATTGAGTATACACAACTCGCGTTGTACGACAAAATGTTCAATGTACAGCCCACGTTCACTGGTGTGGAACGATTAGCAGAATCGAAAAGGTCCGTAATTTGCACCTGCTGACCGGCAACAACAAAATAATGGCACGAGATACGATCGCGTCGTAATTAATTATATCGGTTTCTACCTTAGAAGCAACTATTCGAATACCAAGGGGACAGCAAGCAAGTCAGAGGAGACGCGCCAATTAAATGCTTACGTTGCAATAAGATTCAAGTTTTGTTTTTCTTCGTTTTAAGGGAAAGCGAAATATATAAGTGATCTGTGAGATTTAATTAGTGTGTCACTTAATTGAAAAAATTCTTTGGTCTTTTAAATCCAGAATGGTCCTAAACGAATCGATACTTTGTCGAAATATGTAAATTAAAATATCAGAAAATATCACTTTTTATTAAAAATATAAACTCGCACTTAAATGATTAACAGATTATCCAAACTCTAGCAATGTGTACTTAACATATAAACAAGATTCTTCGAAACGTTTATGTAGCTTTTATGATACAACTAATTCTCTATCTTAATAATTATTAATCATTGGCTGACCTCGGAAGTTAGAAGTAGATAAACTTTAATATTAAAAGCATAATATTTCGAAGTATCGTTTCCATTCGCTCCATTTCACGGTACAGCACTGGCTGCTTGCTATCTTCGTGCGGCATACCTATGGGTTGCCCTAATCCGTGTGCGCGCGGCATGCACATTCGCATGCCGCGCGGCTTTTGCAACAGTGTGCAAATGTTGCAGGTGCCACTCGTCAACTGGCGCTGCATAAGATGCCGAGAGTATCCGGATAGGAAAATCTTGTACAATCTGGCGAGAAAGTCGCGGCCAGATCTAATTCCGTCAGTGACGCGCGCCTAGACGGCTACCACGAAAAACGAAACGCCTGCCGAGTTATGCGAGAAAACGTTCAGCGAATTTCTGGATTCGCCGGAGCAGTGGATTCTCCTTTGCTCGTGGGTAGGGTACCGTCCCCGAATCATAAGAATAAACACGCTCTTTTATCTGTGGAAGCATTGGAGTAATATATTGCTTCATGGATTTGGTCTGGCTCTTGTGTACTCCTTTCTTACGTTCTGAGAACGTTAGAGAAGGTAATCCTACCTCCGAGAGTCGCATCGACATGTGAGTAGCCTGATGGTCGCTAAGGTGTCACGTCCCTCGAGTGCTAAAGAGAATCAACAGTTAGCTTCTATTGATTCTTATTAGCATTCTCGTTAGCATGTAGAAATATAGACAAAGTATAGACGACAATTGACAGTACAGGGTGTAAACGAAAATAAAAAGCAACTTCAACGCTCGTCTGCAATATAATTTATCAGAATTTAAACTCCGACGCTAAATCTGTTTCGCCATTAATAAAACTGTAGGTACGTAGGCTATCATCCGTCGAGACAGTCTTCAAAGGAACCACCAGACAGTGTGTAGTATGACTACATTCATGTAAAATTAATGGAAGTATATTTCGAGGACGATGTTCCTATTTGATTTTTTTGTCTAGTATCTTCTTTCATAAAAGGGATGAAAATCAAGAAACGCAACGGTAAAAATGTGTGTATATATAGTAAGGTGAACAAAAATTTCCAAATTTTATATGCAACCCTCTAGATTTAATTATTTCGGTTTTTGAATATTCAGTTATCGATACAGAAATATATTTAAAAGCTTCTGCTGGAAAATTTATATTGGTCCTATTGTTTTACTACTTATTATGTTAATTCCTAAGAATAGTTCCACTCGATGGTTATGTTTTCCAGCAGGGATGGCAGTTAGGTGGGATTGCGTTACAAACTTGGCACGTGAGAGATTTTCGAGTACCTTGTTTTTACTTTCTACAATTTCTTAATGTTCAATAAATTCCGTCATGTAGTTATGTGGTGATAGAGGGTCTGGCACGGGGGAAGATAGACACTAACCTCTGGTTTATCTTGGCACGTTGGCCAGATTCTATGCCCTCTTCTATAGCTTGTTGGAGATTTCACAGTGCTCGAATGTCGTTGAAATAAATGAATTTTCTATTCCTTCGAAAAGTACAGATTGTCAGACGCTGTTTCAATAGGTCTTCTCTCTTTAGCACAGGGTTCAACAGGTAAACCGGTCCAGCGCACGGTGAGCATGAGAACTAGTGGCGTCACAGGAGACCGGAGCTTGGTACTTAAAAAAATGGATCATCTTTCGAAATTAGAAAAAAAGAAAATCTGAAAATCCTATTGTCTTCAAATTTGGCACCTATTTTGGTCGATTATCAGAGTGTCTTCTCATCTTAATTAGGTCACCTAATTCTCTGGAACTCCCAGCCTTAGCTCGCCCTTTACCATACCATAGCCATAACTTCTAGTAAATAGCAATTACGCCAACACCGTGTCGCGTTCATCCGAGTCTTATCGTGTGGAACACCTAAACGCTAAACGCAACCGTCGTACAAGATTCTATTGGCGCGGTGACGCGTATATTATTCCAGCGCACGCAACGCCGGTTAGTCGTAAGAACCCTATGTTCGATTCGCCGCATGTTTGGTTAACGCAGCCTTGTCGCTGCACCTACGTGCGTCCGACACTTTATTTGCAAACCATTTGTCGTGAGGCTCGAGGCACGCGCGTAAGAGACGCGTATAATCCGATTCGTAGATGAAGAGGAACGGGTCTAGTCGAGCGAGCCGTCGCGTCGACGCACGTTGCATGTGATAACGCAAATGAAGATCGTACACGAACGATCAGGGGGAATCCACCTTGCGAACGAAGATGGATGGAATGCGATCGTGTCGCACAAGGCTGTGCTAGCGAGACGTAAATTCCTCCGTGAAACGTGACGTGCTGTACCTTGAGGACCCGCGTACAGGAAAAAGGCTCGAAGGTAGGGAGGGCTTCATTTTATCTATGTTTAGTCATTTTTTTACCTTGTCGAATTGAGTTGCAGATGGACGGCACATTGGGATGGGTCACAGTATCTGAAACCTGTATAGGTTTTCATTTCGTGCATAAATCTTATATTTATTGATAATCTGTGAATGATTTATAAATTTATATGCATGTAAAAACATATGGACATTGGTGTAGAAAATATGCAAACGTGCAAGTTATGTGAAAAATGGACAAGTGTGCTCGTCGTCGTAGATAGATATCACCATTGCTATTACCATGTATGTATAGTTACTGACATCGTCGACATGGTCGTATTTATCGTCGCCATATTCGTAGTCACTGTCATAGACACCGCGGACATGATCATATGTCACTAATCGTCATCTTCAGACGTAATCATCATCACAGATGTAGCCATTGTTATTATCGTTATCGTGACTGTAATTATCTCGCATACTTGTTGCCATCTCCATCGCCATAAACCTACATTCCCATTATTCTCAGTCATTGCCACTGTCATACCTAATCAATTCTCATCGTCATTGTCATTGGCTACGTCATCACCATATCTGATCACGAAACACTCTCATCATTTCATCACTGTACACAATGTGTGCATATGCTATGTGCATACATACATACACGCCTATACAAGGTGTCCCAGCCGAAGCGATACAGAGCTCTAACTCCAAAACTATCGGCCGAATGGAAAATTTCAAATATGGAAATTGCGTGGTAAAATGGGGCTCATGTTTCAGCGCGAAGGAATTTTGGTTAACTTTGTTATTTAACATGATATGATGGTCAAGTTTCGTATTTCAAATGGAACTATATATATATATTTTTTTTTTTATACCATGCGATAGTACTTTTCAAGACGAATTCATTAAGCTTTCATGTATTTATCCGATTTTTATTAATTTTCAAGCTATAACGCTTCAAAGTTTGCTAGTGTGTCTCTCAGATACCAACCCCCTCGCTGCCAGCCCATTCATATTTCTTTTGCCCGTAGTTTCGCCCGAGTAGCCCCGACCACCGGTGTAATATGATCCTCACCGATTGATACGCTTCTGTCGAGTGTTTTTTTTTTCTCGGACCTCATTCACCTTTCACTATCTGTCCTTTTCTATGTTGGACGCTCGACTCGGAGTCAAGTGTAAACACATGAAAACGTCAGGTGCAATGTTTTGGGTCCCGATTTTGCATGCCTCCTTCAGTCGATACTGTATCTTCTAATGTTTTGCCAACAAACTTCGAGTGTAGAGAAGGACAGCAAATGAAGAAGAGGACGGAGCGACATGCGAAAATGGCGACCAACACCGGGATTATTTAGTAACTATGTCGCGAATTACGTCGTGTTTGGACTCATTTTAATCAGAAAAATGTCAGGAATATGATGGTAACAGTTTTACAACCAAAAATGGTAATAATAAAAAAAGTGTGATTGTTGCATTAGGATTGTCTCTTTGAAACTTGTGCATTTAAGGAGACTGTTGAATTATATATGTATAACTCCATTGCACCACTTGACGTACAATGTACATGTTATTCGTACACCTCCTATATGTTTTCTACGTGCGTGCATATTTTTCGCGTACGAGTGCATAGTATGCGCTGCATACTTTTCGCGGCAGAAATGCATACTTCGTCCCATATGAAAGATACGAGTCCAAGTATCTCGCGTACAGGAACAACTGCAATCTATTTATCGCAATATCTTGACTAACATATCAAAGATGCACCAAGCAAGAAGACTCGAGAGGCGCTTCTAATAAAAGCGTGTGGACACTGCTACGAGACTTTTACAGTATGTATAGAATTTTTTCCCCCCACTTAATAACCAAGTGGCTTCATATATTCTCCCATCAGTTGCAATTTTTCTTGGAGAGCAATTGCAGTGACCTATACGTATGTATAATTCAGCACATCTTCTTGCTAAGTCACGCTATTTATGCAAAAGGCGTTCGATGTTGCTTTAGAATTTTCTGATGTTGCAAACATTTCAAATAACGTGTTTTTAAATGAAATCCATTGCATATTTATTAGGTGTGGAAATTAATTCTGCGCTTTTACATTCGCACATTTCTAACGTTCGTTTAAACAGAAATATGCCTCGGTATTTCGTTTTTATAACTAAATGTACTGTTTTGGAATACGTAACCGAGGGAAGATTAATAATTATACAATTTTTCTTTGTACATAAATGGCAAGTCTACTTTAGAAAGGCATTGCATTAACTTCTAGACCTAATAAATCAAACTAATAACGTACACCATAAATGATTTAATGTCCATACTTAAAAAATGACATTGTCCCAATGAAATAATAATATTTCTCCAATCGTAAATACCGACAGTGTCAAATGTTGTTTAAAACGATCACTTCTAAGTGCTCTTGAAGATCACTCTCCTGGCCTATAACTATGTACATATAATTCAGTGAATCCTGTGATAAGTCGCGGTTGCGTATGCAAAATGCGTTCGATTGTTTCTCAAGTGTCGTCAGTTAGATTTTCCTGTGCGAAGGTTGGAAGCACTACCGTCGGCGTCCGAGCCCGCGAACTGTACCCGGTTTGTTATTACACGCCAACACGGCGACTTGAATTTTCACTTATGCAGTATGACTTGCGTCTAGTAACACGCGAACGCTGCACCTTGATCCGCTAACTGTCGTCGACACGCGCTCATACAGTTTCTATTTTCGTACGTTTCACGAGCTGATCGAGTACGTAGACCGGCGCGCTATCGAACACGCCGCTTTCACGGTCACGTAATCGGCTTTAATAAGTGCGCGCTTCGAAAGATGGCAATCATCGAAAAACACTATGATTTCCCCGCTCGCGTGGATCGGAGTTAGAAGTTGAACGGATTCACTCGCCGTTGCACCCTGATTTCCTTTCGAGTAGTCTTCTTAATACGCGACCAATTTGCATGCACCCCCTGCTCGATTACGCTCGTACCTGTCTCGCTTAATTTTACCACGGGGCTCATTGGTGGCGCGCGAACCATCGCGTTCCGCTTACTTTACGAAAGATACTCACGCTCCGCTATCGCGTAAGCGACACTTGCACCGCCTGATGCATTTCTCGCGGCTCTGGGTGGGTTCTATTTTTGTTTCCAGCCGGGTCAAGGAATTTCAGGAAAGTCGTCAAGAAGGAAGTTACTCAGGTAGTGAGAATTAAAGAAATATCAGTACACGCGACGAGAAGTTTTTGTTTTGTTTACAGAAGTTATTGTGTAAGTATAAATGTAGTGGAGGAAACAAAACACGTGATGCGTTGGATTTTATTATATATAATTCGTCGGTAAATTACAAAATCTCAAAAGGAAAGAATTGCAAACATTTGATAACGTTTATGAATATTTCCTTTAAGAATTTGTCATTATCTAAAGGGGATTTAAATTTAATGTGACATCAAAATACCAAAAGCATTGCGAAAAAGTAATTGCTATACTTTACCCGAGTAATAAATTCATTTAAAAATCCTATCCGAGGCTATTAATACTTCTGAATTGCTGCATGTTTAATCCAGCATTTGAAGTTTGCATCCGCGATTTGTACCTTTTTCCAGTGCTCTCGTTTTATTTGCACGTTTAATGTCTATGTGGTATAAGGAACCATAAAAGTTTCTAGCACCAAAGTAAACGTTTTATTACACTATTACTGGCGTAGATATTAAATGCTCCGGCCTTGAGGACAACTGATAGCGTGTATACGAATTACATTTAAACCAAGAGAGAATCATGCGAAAAAATGTTTGATGAACAGCGTGGCTTTTCTCCTTTTCCTTCTTTTTTCTTTTTTGTTACATCGTCACGTCTTAGTCGAGTCGCTTTAAAATACGATATTTAGTGTAAACATCAGGTTAGAGTTGTTCAATGACACGTGTACTACAAATACCTGTTTTTCAGACATAATTGACTCGGACTTTGGCTTTTCTTTTCTCTCCATGTTGCATTGCACTATTTTACAAAATAGTGAAAAAAATTTGTTTCCTTTGCAATGTTCTACAACATTTATTTGTATACAAATATTTTAAACTTTGTCCAAATCCGACGGCATGAGCCATGCCCAACTAAAACGAGGTCAACGTCATTTTACTTTTCCACGTCTAACGTGCACTCCAAAAGTGCCGTTTTAAAGCTTATTATGTTTTTATCCGCGGTAAAAAAAATTCATTTCGATCGAAGCCACGGTATCGTCGCAAAAAATTCGCAAAGATGCCCTTTGTTTTCTCGCCGTCAAGGTGGCGTAACCCCCTTAATGGCAGATTCACATTACCCGGCAGGCAATCGTGCGTCGATTATTCTTCAGTTGGTTTTGTATGAAGGTATTCACACTGTCTGTTACCGTTCGGCCAGGCGGTTCCTTTGAAGAACCCTTGTGAAACAAATCACAGTACGAATCGCATTAGTCAGGCTCAACAAAAATACGTATCTACGGTGACGCGAGACATCCTGAGGAAAACAACTGAATAACCGTCGCATCCAGGTCAGCAATCGCTGATTCGCTAAAGGACCCAAGGATCTGAATAGATTTTCTAGATACGATGTGTATTAACAACATTTCATTCGGTTGATACGTATTCATTGCGTCCAAACTTCGAGGACATTCTGTATACAGAAACCAAAACGTCATTTAGAGGCTGATGTTGAAGTAACCAATAGTTCTATAAAGCCTTTAAAGCGTTTACACTTTTTCTGTCAACTGATCTATCCGACAAGTCAGAAACTACATTTATGTTTATATTCAGTACTTAGAAACTGTTAAAATGTTCTACTACTTTTACTGTCGTTCATCTTTTATTCGGTACCGAAATTCGTCACCTAGACGAAGACATTAAAACTACGTCTCCTGGATGACCAGCTGCTCGACTGTGAATGTGAATCAACCTTTACGTTACAAAGTCGTTCGTACACGACCGAGCAGAGGTTCTCGTGATTCTCGAGAACTGTTTGCTTCGGACACGCGAGCTCGCGCGGCTCTTTGATCCTCAAGGAGACGAAATCATCTTCCCAGGTCAAAAGAAATGAGAGACTGGCCCGTATATTACTTTGTCCAACCCTGTCGCAGAAACCGGATCTATCAGGTTCTCATTAACAAGCATTCGTTTGTAGGTTTGATTGTGTGTGTGCAAATAAGGCAGCAGGTGGACCATCGGTGTACATTGTTTCTATTTTTCGTATATTATATTATATGTGAGAGAGAAAGTACGGGTACTGATGATCAAAGAATGCCTTGCCTGGCCACGCCAAGCATTTGACTTCCAGGCTGCGGAAATCTAGGCAAATCATCTGGCAGCTCATTTCGATTTCACATCTTTTTCTACTTTCTTGTAGTTTTTTTTTTTTTTTATGAGGATCTTCTATTTTTCAATGATAACTTCTTGAGTCCTCCACTTTTTCACGTACTTGGCGTAATTCTTTTACTTTTTTGAAGTTTTTATACCTACACTGAACCTTTAAAAGGGGCTCTAAGGGCCTGTTAATTTAATTGTACCGAACACGATAATCTGAATATATACGTAAGTATTAAGAATCAAAATCCTTAAATTCTCTTTGGAAAGTCTTAATTTAGAACGTATAAATAAACTAATCACGAAAATTGTCTCGAAACTGGTAAAAAATAAAAGAGTAATCCCTTGGTGTAGCAGTGTGGTCAACGATACTAAAATGTTGCCGACTCCTGATCGGCAGATAATTCCTCCTGCCAGCGAAAATCGCCGAAGCGTTCGCACACTGACCCTGAACTGCTGTACGCGTCACACGCGACTAAGACGGTGCGTCTCGACGAAGAAGAAAGCAGAGGTTAGGCACTGCACTTAAAAGAGAGAAAGGAGACGAGCCCGTCGCGATGCGACGCCGACGCGCGACGTTTCGCGTGCGACGAGATCAGATCGGTAGCAGCTGAAGGAGCGGGTCGGGGGACGGTTGCAGAGCGAGATGGGAGGAGTGCACGGATGCATTATGCATGGACGAGTTAATACGTGTTACTAAGACAGCATCTGCTCGACCAAGAATGAAAAAAAAAGAAGAAAGTGATAAACTAGTTTTACAACGTATACGCTTCTATCTGCGCTCAATCACAGGACTTGAGCTCAATGAGTGACTTTCCATCGAATGCAGTTTCAGATAAGCTTTGCTTGCTAAGCTACATCATCTCTGCGTATCTTATCTTAGCACGCTGATATGTACCTTGTTACCGTAAGCAATTATTCCGTGTTTCAGGTGGAATAAATGCCCTTCAATTTTTATATAGTTTGTACACGCTACAGTGTCATTACGTAGACGTGTTGATATAAAATAAGAAAGATACAAGTATTTAGTTGGATTAGTACCTGTCGCGGTTACACGTGTGCGCGCCACCGCTTTAAAAGTGCACCATCAGGCCTCCGTATTTGACACTTCATACAAAATGCTACAAATTGAATGACTTAAATTATCGTCGAAGATAAGGAAAATCAAAGGTTTGAACATTTCCATTCTTCTCACACGTTCCGTTTTTAATAAGCGATTATGGTTTTAAACGCATCTCAAAATTGGTGTAACTTACGGAAATGATTTTTAATGGACAAAGATATGTAGATAGATGGCCAAGGGGCAATTACGGAAAAATTGTGGAATTGAAGTAGCGGCGAGGAGCGAACTGGTCGAGAATTGGCAATATTCGTCGCGGAGTTGCATAACCGCGAACCCACGATCGAACGGAGAGGGGATCGACACACAGACAAGATAAAATGCACTTACAACGCATCGAAAAAGAACGCGAGGTGACATGTGCGTTTTGCACTGATGTCTAGCAATGGGTTCAATCCATTCTCGCGCGTGCTGATCAACTTAACGACTATAGTTGGGCCAATTTGATGCTTGAGAAAGTTTTACTCGGTTTTGGCTCCTGGTATCAAAAGAACATTTGAGGAGGAATTTTAAATTCGGGATACTTCTCCAGTAGCCATATTCTCCTGATACTTTGATGGAATTTTAAACTTTCCAATGTGTTTATGTATTATATACAAATCTTAGCATATTTTAAACTTTTTTTATCACGTTTAAGTTTCTGTCGATCGTAATACAGTTTCCCATTCTACGAGATGGAAAGTAATCGTATGAATTTAAGACTTCCAAAGACTCGATTATTTATTATTATTTTTAATTCTGCGAAGGTGTCCAGTGTCTACTGGAATGATCACAGTGCAGGTGATCATCCAGATCTGGAGTGGTCACATTATCTATTGCACATCGTTCCCATTTCTGCGGAATCGTTCTACGTGGCGTCCGCGACGTTTATTCCCCACCCGCCATGTTCTTCCGTGTGCACAACGTGAATGTGTGTTGGTGGTTGCACGCGAGAGACGCCAGTTAGTTTTCCTTGACATTAGCCGCTACAATGTACATACATAACAGATGTTTATCTTGAACGCGTTCGCGGCCGCCAGCGAGTATTCGCTCGCATATTAATTCGACAAAAGTTACATCGTTTACGTCGGATTCGAGGCTTTAGATGCCTTACCTGGTGCATTTGTCGACACACCTATCTATTACATTCACCATCATGGAGCTCAAGTTGTAATGGAATTTTAGGACGTCATTGGAAAGAAAAAGTAATAAATAATTGCTTCTTTTAAATGAAAGAATATAATTTTAAGTTGCAAGCCTAAAAATAATAAGGATCGAAACATTCTAAAGACGTTGTTTTTACGTTACTGCTCTATTCAATATTAATATAAACATATTAGCAGAACATGTTTAGATAGCTATGTTAATACTGTGATGTTTTAAAATATTTCCTTGAATTAGTTCAAGTTACTGTATCGCTATCTTATAACATTAATACAGAACACTGGCTGCGATAATCCATCGTTCATTTAGTTCTCATAATAGCCTAATTAATAATACAGTTTCTTGTTACGGTAAGTGTTTCTGATAATTGAAATAACGCGTAGCTGTACCGAGCCTGCGGTACTTCGGAAATGGTTTCTTATCATTTGCGCTTCTGAGAATGAATTGCTTTCTCAGGTGGTATATAACTTTGTATGTAGTTTTGCGTGCGGAGATGCAGTTAGCGTGATAAAAGGAGATTAAGCTAAAATAAAAACACCCAGGGTAAGTTTCCCTCGAAGTCGGTTGTTACAGTGTAGTAATCGCAAGTCAACTTTGTGTTTTCTTGATACAAATTATAGCGTTGATAACTTGCAAGCAGTGTGTTGAAGGTTAGCTCAGTTTTGATAAATAAAATGATATCTGCTTCCTGTTCGTGTTTTCCATTTTCGGATCATTTTCGTTCCTGTAATTAGCACAGGAAGGTGTAACGTTCACCCTCTTATTTGGCCAGACATGAAAAAAAGAATCAATGATCGTAATCATTAGCGGTGGGAGTAATTAAGCAAGCTATCATGATCGCATTTAATTAAATTATTCCTCGTTCATTATACGTTGCTCTATCGCTACGTGTGTCGTGACGGCATTTAGTAGATTTTCATCGTAATTATAATTACATTTTGGATTTCTTCGTTTCGATAGTAGAAGTACGAGCGACAAAGTTTTAGAAAAATATCTGTAATTTATTTTTCTTTGTTTATGTCTTGTCTCTGTTCCCAGTATCCTTTCGTCATAACGATTCAGTTCTCTAGTTACTTTCATAAATTACAGTTTCATTATTATATTAATCGAATTAGTTTTTCATGGATGTCCCTTTGATCCTCGATGGATTAAACCGCTTCGCGAGAAGCGGAGCTAATTAATCGATAGTATTGCTTCCTTATAGCTTCATCCAGTCGTCTCCAGCCGCATCCTTTTCAAAGCCCTGTAACGTTACGTGCGCGTTATCCACCTTCCGGTCTAGAACAATGTACGATGCATTAAGAAATAATTATTGCTACTACTGTATCACACCATACTTACTGATAATGATCTACTCTCGTCCACCGAGTATCAAATTAATTTCGAGAGCCGCACGAAAGACAGGGTATGCTTTCCTTGACGCGGTACGCCTGCAGTGATTGATGGGCGAAGTAATGGATACGGTGCAGGAAGTCAATAACCACAGAGACAGTGGCTAATTACTTCTTCACCTCTTTCGTTAATAGCGTTACTTACAAAGAGTAGTTTTTTCCCGAGCATTTCTTACGAACTTGTATATACTTTCAAACACGTAGTACTTTCTGTGTACTTCCCTAATTTGCGAATATTTACATTTTCGCGATGCATTTATATACTATGACGATAACCAAAGTTATATATAACCCTCGTAAATATATAATGTAGTTTATAATAATACATTTTATTCTATATTCTTTATCCTTACAAGTATAAAATTGCACGTATCCCTTGTTTAGCTGCAACTACTGTAATGCAATGCTCTAATCGTGCTTCTCGAAGGCGAAGCGTTCTCGGTTTCGTTCCCCATGGTTCCGAGTACAGAATCGTCGAGTTCGCGGGAAGAAAAGGGAAATAAACGTGCAACAGGAAAGGAAGGGCGAGCCGAGGGAGAGCTTAATCGCCCAGAGGGCATAAAATGGTAAACGGGCCTTTGCACGCGAGAGACATAACAGCAGGCGAGCCGATTTATATGCGCTCCTTAGCTCGTGCACGCACTTTACGATATGTAAAACCATCGGGGCCGGCATTGTGCGACCGTCGTAAAAACGGCCGTTCGAACCGTCTCAACTTTGAAAGACTTTCGAATAATATTACAAGTTTTGCGTCGTTCTTGCTCGAACGCGCTCATCTCGGGACGTTTACGCCTTCTGCGAACCCGGGGAAGGGTTGCTTAGCGTGACGCGATCGGCCACTGTTTCCTGAGGGTCTGCCCTCCCCTTTCGCAAGGATGTTTCCGTTCCCTCAGGATTTTTCATCTTTCGAGGGTTATCCTTTCCGCTTTGACCGTTTACTGAAGAACCGCTTTCAAGGAATCCTACTTAATTATATCGCGATCTAAGTTTCAAAAATAAAATGTACCCTTTTAAAATGGTAAAATAATGATCTCCAAGAAAATCTTGCTATCTTTATTTTTAAAGGTTTGAGTATATACTTCTTAAATACTTTTTGAAAATGACCCTATAATGAACTACTTATTCGAGGAACATTATTCTACCTACACTTCAAACACATTGAATACCACGGAAACTATTGACGTCGGTTTCAACCAGCAAACATCTTACGCGCAAATTCGATTTGAATATAACAGATGTTCGGTGTCACACGTGTCTGTGTCGCCGACATAAATTATGATACCTGCCAATTCATTCGGCTCGTCTGGAGCAGCAGGAATTTTTCTCCTGTCAGTGTTCCATTCGAATGCATTGTTTTAAGCGCGTTACGTGTCGACGTGGTGTTAAGTGGATGCATGAATTATTACCGTCACTTCGAAACAGGTGAAAAGGGATTAAATGTGAAGCTTGCATGCCTATTGTCCGACGGTCGACCGATAATTAATTTAACGGCTAGATGTATCGTGACTAATCGTTCAAGGTTGACCTTGCAGACCTCGGAGTTATTCGTTATTTAGTTAGTCCTTTGACGACGTGAATAAGTGCCGAAACTTAACGAGGCAAATTATAAAATAATCGACAAAATATGCAAAAAGAGTGCAGGCTACTCAGTTCCTCTTTCGATTTCCCCTGTTTCGATTAACGCGTTCTTGACGACGGTAAAAGGGTGGTAATATCGCGAAACGCGCTCGAAAATAGGATCTCGCAGCTGCACTTGCGTTCGCCGTGATTCGGTGTAATTGCCATAACTTCCGGCCCCACTAATAATCGCGTGGCGTCATTTACACGATTTGTCACGGACCAACGACGCGGCTCTAAATATAAAGTATCGACAAGCAATGGAAGCAATTTTCCCTTCGTTCGACTCCTTCGACTCACCTCGTTGTTTATCAGGCTTACTGGTTGTCGTCACGTACGCTGGCTTCGGAAAGCTGCGTGGATCACGCGTCGACGGTGAACAAACGACGAAGGTCGCTTTCGAGAATTACTTGGTGTCACTCTCACAGCGAGTACATTTTCCGAAAATAGGTCGAAACTCTAGTGTCTGGTCTAGCGATTTCTTTGCTTGTACTTTGACTTCAGGAGCATATTCTGTATGGTTAATTCCAGTGAGAGTCACAAACTTTAGTAATTATACATGTTTATGTATTAAACCTAAATCAAAGTCATTATAATCCTGGCATTCCATATGTAACAAGTACAAATAAGGCGCGCTTTAAACGAAGACAAAATCCCCGAAAAAGTCTCAGGCGAACTGGAACGTAGCACCTGCATTGATGTTACCAGCGGCGTTATTGACCAGCTGCTGGCCACGTCAAACGGAAATAGGTTCATGCACGTACCTACGTACAGTCGCGCCTAACGTGTCATTATTCGTAACACGAAGGGCTACAGCGAGAAACGTTCAGATAAATAAATACCGTGTCGCGCGACAAAATGAACATAGACCACACCCCGGTTGTCACCCCCGAGCACGCCCACCGATTACAAATCCCTCGTCTATTGGCGGGCGCAGTCTACTTTCTCACAAACGTGTATTTAGCCGAATAGCACATTACCGAACGATGCAAAAAACATCGAACACATGTTTCTTTACATTTTCAGAAGAAAAAAAAATGAAGTGTTCTGCGCATTTTATCGAGCTACTAGCTGCATTCCACGGTTTCATCCGCATGGAATACTATTTATTTTATGTCGTTCGCATTCGACCGCGTGTTCCTTCGTGAATCGGTAGTTTACTATCTTTTATTTTCCGTAACTCAGATGTTTCAATCGATATTTTCGTTAGCCGTGGCTCGCGGTTTCACTCGTGTGAATTGCAAGCCCCCTTGACCCCCTTAGTGGTTGAATTTCGAAATATCCTTCCTTATTCCTTGTACACGTCATAAAGGAAACCTTTGTGCAAAATTTCAGCTTTCTAGGTTCAAGGGTTTAGTCTTTCAATTTTGAGAAAATTAGTCTTCAATCTCCTTGGACCACGTGAACGATTTGATCAGCGTGTCTGACCATGACTCGCCATTTCTACTTATGTCGCTAATTTATGTTGCTTCTGTTATGTTAGTGTACATTTCGATTACTTGTAATCATTTAAAGAATTGCAGTCTGCATAGAAGAGGTATGGTACATTAGACAATGCCAGAATTAGTAGAACTGGCCAGTCGTGGTCAGACATGGTTAGCCGAACCTTTCGATTTATTTTTACGAAAACGAAGCTTCCTATGAAAAAATTTCATTCTTCATTTTCGATCCGTTTCCGAGTAAAGAATCATCCCCTGTTGATGACGTTATATTTAAGACTAACTGTGCCTTGTATACATCATAAAGGAAACCTCTGTGTAAAATTTCAGTTTTCTAGGTTCAAGGGTTTAGCCATTCTTATATATATATATATACATCTATATATAGATATATAGATAACAACGGGACGATTTAACCGTCTTATCTGTTTTACGTAAGGATCAAGGCGAAACGCTTTGAATTTGCCTGGCAGTGAACGGGATAACCTCATATTTGAAACAAAAATTCACCGCGTACATAGCTCAGACCTTGCTCCGTCCAACTGTCACCTTTTCGCCGTAATGGGGCATTTTTTTGAGTAGGAGGTAATTCGACAATGATGACGACGTCAACGCGAGTGTGCGAAACGTTTTTGCATCCATAGAAGCCAGCATGGTATTGCATAGGAATACAATTGCTTTCAGCATGGTGCCAGAAGACCTTGCATCATCATGCTTGAAATTATTTTTTGTTGCTGCCAAGAAGTTAAGTGACTGCGAACAGCTCATATAGGCGCTCGGACGATCTGTCGACTGGACGCGATAAATGTCTGCGTATTCAGCGTGTAAGTACACAGGGTGTCCGGTGAGGTTCAACAGAGCTTGCCTACGCATTCGGCAAGACATTATGAACAAAAAATGTCATACACATTGCACCTTTACTTCGTTTTGTTAGGAAATAACATTTTATTTAAACGAATACCGAGAATCAGAGAATGTTGATTGAATTGAACATATTCCTTTTTGTATGAAGTTTATTCCAAGGAAACTGTGTTTTATAAAATCTCTATTAAAACAATAATTCTAACAGGAATTCTTACCTGCTCCAATAAAAGAATCTCTACCAGTGTCTCACGTATTGATAGTTGCAATGTAATATACATAAATGTAATATACAAAGATACCGTAACCTCCCTGCGCAAGTACCTACCGTAGCAAGCATGTCTCTCTGATCGTCTGAAAATATTTCGAACAGTCGGAATATAATTATTATCGGAACAAAATCGCGCCGCGCGACGTGTAATCAGAGGCCCCGCGGTGGAATTATGATTCCTCCTTGTGACACTCAATCACGAACGCGACGGGGACACGATAATTCCTCATCGCGATGCAGATTACGAATTTATCGTGCGCCTTGGCAAGTGTACGTCTCGAATCAAATTACCAAACGATGCACGCGAATGTCGCCACACCGGGAGTAAGTGATTGGCGAAGGCCCTCGCGAAAACGAGAATCAACCGACCGACGGCTCTGCATGCGAAGCCACACCATTAAATGTAATTTACGAGTGGCGCGGCGTTTTTACGTCCGGCTTTCGACTCGGGGCCCGCTCCGTTGGATTCATCTGCCCAATTTGAACCACGAACAAATCATTCACCATCGCCCGATACCGAGGGACATAATCGAGAACCCTTTGTTCCACCAGCCTTTCTTCTGATGTACTGTCCATTTTGTTCCCATCTGGGATCTTTGGTCTTTTTCTTCTTCGATCGCACGATGAAAGTGGAGCTGGTAATCGGAAGCTTTATCCACATGAAAATTTAAATGAAAGTAAATGTACGAAGGCCATTCAAGTATAAACCGGAATTTTTGTACACAACTTCATTGGTGATAGATACAAATACGTATGGCGTGCGTTATTTTTTTGCGTACTTTCCTTCAACAAAATACATTTTCTTCGTCTGTTAGGAAGCTGTTGGGTTCTGTGGTTGCTCTTGGGGGAGGAAGGTAATGATTATTTGGGGACAAGGTAGGTTATGTTCTTCAGAATATATCGACGAAAGTCTCGTAATCAGGGTTCGGGATCTCTCATTAAATGTTTTTGTTCGTTTATATGGGACTTCGGGTATTAAATGATCATTAAAACAGTTCGTTAAAAATGTACGGATGGTTATTGATTGCCATATGATTGCGAGTCCTTTTGCTTCAATTGATTTTCTTGGCGTTATTTATCGTTAGTATCGCTGCATCACGAAAGTTTATTACAACCCTTAACGCGAAATAAAAAATACTAGGAACCGTTCGAGAGTGCTTGTATATGCGACACTGGTATTTCGGTTCTTGTAGCAGGACTTTGTAAGACGCTCTATTAAAACACGAACTAATACTATGTGGAAATTTAATAAATATTTGAAAGTACAGCCTCCTTAGGAATTTCGAAATTTGAAGTTCTTAAAAACAATAATAGGAGGTTGAATATATGGATTATTATTAATTTCTCGTTAGAATTTTTTAAATAGTTGTACAAAATCTTATCTAAATAGTTAAGATTAACGTAAAGGTGAATGATTCTCTTCAGGTATAACCTTCTGTACAATGCTAAGCGAGATAATTTTAATATAACTTATTATTTACTAGAAAAAGAAGAAAAATGAATGAAAACGACCATGAAAATGGTATTAGATGTACAAACAAATGCAACCTACATGTATTCTCTCTCTCTCTCTCTCTCTCTCTCTCTCTCTCTCTCTCTCTCTCTCGATTTTAATACATAACTGTCAAAGAGAAGGATCAAGGTGATCATTCAAAGCATTCCCCGCTCTCTCCTCCTGCGAGAAACACAAGATAAGGCTTAATTACGTTCGCATTTGTCAAACCGCTAACCCTGAGGAGGCTGCCTATGGATATATTTTCGTCTACATGAGTTATCGAACGATCAGGATCGTGCCTTCTCACAACGAATAATTACAGAGTGCTGTCAGAGTATTTTATGTTCCACCTGCAATTTGAAGATATCAAATTCATCGAATGAGATGTCAGGCCCGTTACGTTCTTCGAACATGAAAATGCCAAAATAAAATAAATCACTCTTGTTTCAGTTTAATTGGCAAAAATGCATCGTGAAAGACGAAACATAATGCTGTCGGTATTCATAATTATACATCGATTGACTGATTATTAACAATGCATGGATCTGGATTAACTTGGTAACATTATTGGACACGTTCTATAAAATTTATCTGAGTCTTATTTTGAAAATTGAATCTGTGTATTTTCTGTGATATATCTTCAGCTACCCAATTACAGTTAAACACTGAATTATTCTGCATTTGAAATTGTGTATAATGAATAGTAGTATCAATATTCACAATTTTGAAAATCGATGGATTCAGAATGAGTGTTAAGGTTTCGGAAAAAGTTTGAAACATACGAAGCTTTCCAGTCTGGAATGCGGCACATTGGCCTACATACTAAATCATTTTTAACGCTTATTTATGATTATCATAATTCATCCATTATTTATGGCTAATTAGCGGATGAAAGTTGTGCAGCGATTTGCAAAGAAAAAATAAAGATCATCGTAAATGTCATAGCTAACGTTTTTATTTTCTTTCTGGAACGATGAGTTTTGCAAGTGGTAAGCGTGGAGTATTATCAGACGGAACTCAAACTGTACAATTAATTACTATTTTTCTTAATATTGAAGCGAAAATTACAGAGCAACGAACAATAAACAAGGTTAAAAAATTGCAATTATTTTAAAAAAAATAACTGTGACAAGTTCGAAATGTGTTTTATATAATATGAAATATTTTAAAGACTTTAAGTAACAAGAATATCCGCTTAACGGAGTTTACAAAAACTCTGTTTGAGAAAGTCTCAATTATGTCACTTGAAAATTTGTAATGATTAAATTGATAACTCTCGTGTTCTCAAACAAAATTAGAAACTGTTCCTTTAGTTGGTTGTCTACATTCACATGATAAAATTATTAATCAATGCTGGAACGCTTAACGTGACAATCGATGAAGCTAGCAATTATAAGTCGTACCGATAATAAGACCTAACGACACTTTTCAACTAGGTCACCAATGCTTATAACATTCATTATCATAGGTGCTATATCAGAGTCAGCAGGAAATTACGTTTACATAAATTTAACCTTCTGAGTTTCTCCGTATATACTCTCTGTTCATAAAAATGTAATTAAAACGTAAATAAAAATAAACCCATTCAGTCTTCGGCTATTTTATAAACTGTCTCGGCACATTGTGTAGTCAAATCGTGACGTTTGACTTCTGCAATTAGAATATTATTTAGACGGCTCGTAAATAAAGATGCTAATTTAACAAACAAGAAAATAAATGTTTTTCTTAATGTTTATTCATGCGACTATGATGTAGACTAGAATGATTGGAAAATAATGTCAATTGGAGGGTTAGTACTTTTTGTCCTGTTAGAAAATCTTGAATGTAATGTTTATTTATTAACCAATATTGTTTATTCTAGGACACACGGTAGCCAGATTAAAAAAAAAAACGTTAAGAAAAAAATTGTTTTCTTTTCGCTTCAGGTAAATGGGTCGCGAGATATCGTGGAGAATTTACAAATTTTGTACTTCGTCAATTTTATCAACGCCGTTTATCGTGTTAATTAACCAAGTAGCCAAGGTAATATACAAGCTTTCAGTCGAAAAAACACGCTTTTCGTAGATTTTTTGAACCAGAATCAGTGAAATGGAGCAGCCTTCATCATACGTGTCGTTATTGAAACAACAAATTAGAGTCTCCGTTTGCGGCAGCAATTTCGAGCAATCCCGAAACAAACAGTAGCCGACAAGTGTCTGGCCATAAGCGTCGAAAACTGACAGGATGCACCGCTAACCACAAGTTCGCGTCGGTCGCATGTTGTAGCATGTTATATCTACAATATACTTACAAATTGGTCGTTTCTGCAATAGCTATTCTTCAACAATCGAAAAAATGTCTCAATGAAAGAATTCCTCGGGTTTGAATGCGAATAAGACGCGAGGAAGAATTGTGTCGAGAATTGCGTGCGAGCGGTCCAAGCGAGTCTCCGCCGAAGACTGAATGGGTTTATTCTTATTTACGTTTTAATTAAATTTTTATGCAGAAAGAAGGGAAGAATAGAGTATTGCGGTGAGCGTTAACCACAATAGTCGACCAAAAAATGTCTTATTTATTTTCTTCGTTATTCAAATGTCAGAAAGTCTCGACAATATCCCATTCATTGTATGGAGTAATACGAACATTCTTGTGTGCTACCAATACTCCAACATCTGGATATGTTCGACCATATACTCAACATACTCAAACATTTTGTAAGTACGATGTAGCTTCGCGATAGTTGAATTTGAATAAAAATTTCCAATAACGAAGCATTGTCCGTTGGTAAATGTACCTAGTTGTTCCGCAGCAGTAGTTGTTGCCAAGGGGTGAAATAAATTTTATTTATACACTCTGTATGCACACAAACGCTTCTCCGACGATTTCAAAAGTTTACGGTAGCCAGAAGGAGAATGAGAATCGAAGTGTGCCAAAGTCCAGAGAACGACAGTTCGAGTGTCCATAATACGTCATTGCTATTTTAGTTATTTTTGCGACCTAGTGTCTTGGATTGAAGTCCAATTGTTGAATGTTTTTTAGTGTCCAATCATATTACCTGAGATATCTCTAACAAGAGAGGATAGAGGTCAGTGATAGTTGCAGATGGAGAAGGATACCAACTGGAGGAGTATACCGTTCTCAGAAGCCTTTGGTCCGTTAAACCTACCTCGTTTCGCGATAGTATATACTACCCTAACTGCGAGTTTGATCACACATTTTGTGAATGAAGGAACCAGGAATATAATTTTCAGCTATCAGCGAGCCTCGAGCAACCCACAAGTGTAGCGTCCATTCGTTAACTCGCCTAATGTGGGAGTGGCAACAATTAAAATAAACGGCGCCAATTAGGCTACGGGAGCACACGAAACCCAGGGAATTGGCATCCTTCAAGGTCTTCCGTTTATATGTACGCTCTTGTGAAAACCACGCCTCGAGGGGTCGGCCATGTTGATGCGTCAATGGGCGAATTCCTATTGGCTATGACCCACGGGAATTCTGGGTGCACCGTTCTCGGAATCCCCCTTCTGGATAATGCTCGACCTCGTGGTCGAATCCCTATTGTGTCGGGGATCATAGCTAGGGTTGTTAATAATCCCGAGGTCGACGAATTGTTCCCGCCTTCCAACCCTTTGGCAGGCTCTTCGGAACATTTGGCCATTGGGTCGGTGGACGTGGATAGAAACAAAAATATTATTATTACTTGGGTATTATTCATAGGTCCGAAGAATGATATTCTAAAAATTTAGTTGATTTAACAATTATTTATATAAGCTTTTGTCATTTTGTCATTTTATTAATATTACTATTATTATAATATATATTGTATCATAGGTTGCGTTATGTATTTCTAATTCTAGATTAAATATACGTACATTATAATATATTGTACAAATATGTATTTTTACGTGTGAACGTTATTTATGCATGAATATATTTTTGTATGTCACAATATTTATACGATAATTTCGTACAGACACTCCTCTGTTAATAGACCAATGTTGCGTGTAACATAAATTTAGTCACGCCCACTTACTATAAATTACAACGATCTATTCAATTTATTGTAAATTAACATTCGAGTAATAACCTGCAATTCAGATTGCAATGTTTCTTAAATTCATTTCCTGTTACTTGAAATTTCAATTTGTTCTCAACTTTTTGTTACAGCCAATAACGACATTCGCACGATGCACTTCTGGAAAGCGCTCAGAATGGTCCAAAGCAGTAGTCGGACGTACAATTGCTGCTCGGCATACCCTCCTTCTACAGGGGCGCCAACATACGAGGGCCAAGTGCCCTGCATAGGGGGTGCGCCACCGCCCGGTGCTGTCCACCTCAGGCCACTTCAACATCCCCTAAATTCTCATTTACCGACCACTAGAGTGTCGTCAAATCCTAACAGCCCTCCAGAACATTCTACTACGTAGCCTCGGTGAGTCACATTCTGTCCGTTTCGTCTATTTAGGTATATTTTATCCCTTTCCACCTGGTTACAAAATGTCCGATCAGGAATCGCGTTATATTAAATAGTCCAACTTTGGAAACGTGCCTTTACATTTTATTCAAATCGCATTTCCCGATCGTACGGGTGGTGCCCCTCATCAGAATCATAAGAACTCGGGAGACGGTTCGGAAACTAAGCGAATGCGAGTCTCGAGTAGAAAAACGGCCGAAGGATTAGTTTTCGTTTAAGGACATAAAGTTTTCTCCTACTCCCTTCCTTTTGAAGCTCTTCCTCAGTCTGGAACGTTCGAAGTTGGGGTCGTAATCGCAAATCCGGCGCACATAAAACAGATTCTAACCTATAAAATGCCCTTCCTTTCAAGAGCCAGCCAGACCGTATCGCTTAGACCAGCGAACTGTTCCTCAATTTCCTGCTGCTTCCTTCTTCCGTTCCTTTCTTTTATTTCCCCCTACGATTTTCGTTACTCTCCGTGGAATTTGTTCACGTGCGCGATCCATAGTTTCAGCCATTTTGGATCGAGTATTTTGCGTCGATGCTTACTTAGTTAGAATATTAGACAATATTGACAAATGATGATGTGCATAAATGCAAAACAATAAAAATAAAAAATCAACAGTAAAATACATATTGAACTGTTTGAAAGATAAGGGTAACCTTAATCTGTAAAAATATGAATTTACATAAACAACCGTGATATATTTATTACACAACTCGATATTTGTCGTGTAAGATGCTGGCTGATTGTAAAAAGTCCGACCATAAACCAAAACAGTCACGGAGAGGCGACTGTGTGTATCCGTTGACATACCTCTGTAGCAAAGGTACCTATTTCGAACTGCAACGATTTTCGCTACCAACTTCATCAAAGCGACCGCTGCCGATGGAGCTTCGTTATACGCGGGAGCTTAAAGCTACAGTTTCGACTTTAACGATGACAACACCATAAAAAGTCGAATTTATGAGTCGCTTAGCCATCTCTCGTACTGCCTTTGTTCGGATTCTTGAGTCGTTTACCTTCATCGTCGAGAGCATTTCTGAGGAATTCTGCTCCATGGGAAAGCGAGATCGATTGTCCTAGCTAAATACGATTATTTCATTACCTATGGATCGCCCCATAAGTTCATGGCAAATGTCGTTCTATTCGTTACTATGAAATATATCTTTAAATGGCATTCACGAATTTACTCATCCCTTTTTACATCTATATTCGAATTATTGCATAGAAAACTTTTGGAACGGCATAATATCTGTCACTAACTACAAGAACTGTATAAACGGATATATTCGTCTATAATCTCTCACAATATTTATGTACTGTTTCTTCGAATCTACGTTATTATCTCTCCCTCGCCCCTGTTAATTTCGTATGTACAAAGAACTCAAACTTCTTTGATCAAAGAATACAAACCGCATTAGCTTTCTGCATCGCGCCGAGGGTCGTAGGGTAACACGTATTATTAGCGTTACCATATTTCCCGGTTGAGCGACATTTCTTGACGTAACAGTGTATTACTAACTTCTACCGAGTAAAATTGTCAACCATTCATTTAAGACAGTTGTTGTTTCGCTGTGTTTTTCTGTAGAGTTCAGAAAACATGCGTTACTTCAATTTCACTTTGTTTCCTTTGGTTGACATTCAGACAGAAAGATATCGATTCTTAGAACAGATATAAAAAAGTTGAAAAAGAAAAGAAAATAAACATAAAATGAGAGATGTTTTCGACAAACTAAAGCAAACTTAAAAGTTGCATTCCTCGTATATTAAAAATAATGTTTGTGTTATTCGTGCCAACAAAGAAACCCAGTTTTTTGTTGTATTTATTTATTTTAACGAAAATACATTCTACAGTCTGTAATCTATATAATACATACATAAGATTCTATAAAAATGATAGGTCATGCTTGCGTGCGAAGATGATGTTTCCGTCCACCATAGAAATAGTGAATCGTGCGCACCGGACAGGAGCATCGTTGGACCGCGGCCAAGTTTAAATCTTTAACAGTACTACTCTAGCAAAGATTCCGTCCGAAGGCGCGATAGGTCAATCTCATCTCGTTTATAGACATCGCTGATGTTCTGTTTAAAGAGGGGAAAGAGTCGATAAATCTCCGGCTATAAAGGATGTTGCTGCGTTGGCGTTTTCCCTCCACAGGCCGAGAGTGATTACAAAACGTCGCGAACGAAGGAAAACCGAGGGGTGAAAGCAATTCTTTTTAAGAACTCACGTTCTTCTATCGCAACATTGGATCCGGATTGCCTCTTCGTATTCCTCTTAATTTCAAAATTGCAGTCCGTTTAACGTTTAATTTTGTTGAGGTCAGTGGATAAAAATAGTGACAGTGAAATATACAGCTCTGCACTTTTCAAAATGAAACGGAGGAAGATACGGAGAATTCTTGGAGAATCCGGAGAACCAAGAAAGATACTAAATTTCAATAGATAATATTGAAGTTAATTATTGGGATGCGCGAGTTGAGCCGTACGAATTTCAATAGTGAATATTTATATCACTTTATTTATCGGATTGTCTGAATTCTGTCTTATTTTCAAAATCTCCTATCGATTCCATAAAAGCACGCGAACCGGCGCGGCGGGATGAGGAACCGGTCGATCGAGGTATTCCCTAAAACCGCTCGGCACTTCGTCGAAGGGGTTAGTTTTGTCTTCTGCAGCTCGCAGCATCAATGTAATCAGACAGGTCGCTCAGAGCGGACTTAACGACGGTCGTAAAAGTGGTTCGTTTTACAGCTTGCGGTATTTTTTCCCCCCTCCTCCTCGTTTCTCTACCCCGTTCCCCGGCGTTTCGGTTCCTCCGTTCATCTTCTTGTTCTTCTTTCCCCTGCGTATCCACCACTCGGTACGGCCGCCTCCCCGGCAACCGTCATCGCGTAATCGTAAGTGAGGCACACCTCAGACTCTCTAGCTCGTTTTACTCCGGCTGTAGTAAACTAGCGGAGTTTATGTGACAGACACTAGCAAAGTCGAAATCGTCTCGCGAACCGTGATCCCGGCGGGGACACGCCAGAACTCGCGGGCTCCATTTTTGTCCCAGTCGTAAACGCGTCGAGACGTCTCGTGGAGGAGGGATGCAGAGGGATGACGTGGAAAGGTCACGGGGACAGTTGCCAGTCAGCGTCGAAAGAAGATTTTTTTAAAAGGTTCTTCGGGATTTTTGTTTAGTCCTTCTGGCTTTCGAGAGTTCAGCCTTTTGCAGACGAAGCCTTTTTTACTGGTATCTACCAACAACTTATCAGACATAGCAGACTTATCAAAGTAAAAACAGCGAGGTTTCATAACTCATCTCATCCAAAGTTCCAACCATTTCATAGCAAAATTTTAGTTTGATTACTTGTCTTAGTTTGGGCACTAAAACTGTCGGAACTTCATATCTATATAAACTTCTGAATTAAAGCATGGGGGGTAGTTCCTTCGTCGCATGATTCGATCCTACCTACGTTGCTGCGATCGAGATTATGGTTTCGGAAGCTTTCGAGCTTTCGAGGATTACGTACACGTTCTGTGAGGTAGAGTGGATATGCCTTTGTTTACATTCTTATAATGGTGACATTATCGTTTAATTAAACTTATCCTTTCCTTATCGCGAGCAATTTTGGTGTTTGTAGCGTTGCATTCTAGCATTAGCCTCCAAACCACATCGAGTGCCACTAAGCCTTTCGAACAAGGAGTTAGACGAAGCAATTCTTTATTAAGAAATCTTTCTGCTATGTTTTCAGTTTTATCGCTGCTCCTTTCTATATATTTGTTTAACGCCAGCTGCAAGGTGTGGAGTTGTTTTGCAATAAACCATTGTGCTTTCCTGCAATCTTGCGACAAGAAATATATACGAGGTGCTTGTTTCAATATAACGGAGCCTCTTTTTACTTGCTCCGTGCGTTCCACGTGTTTTCAGCATCCTTTTATTTATTCTATATTATATATCTATTTATTAGATATTAAGAATAGTATGGCTTCAGAGTTGTTTATAATGTGCATTTTGTAGAATTTTATTATGTTACTCTTCAAATATTATAATAGGAATTTTACTTTCAATATCGTTTTATATTATTGCATACTGTATGCATTTCGTAGTTTCTTGTACATTGAAATTTTCCATCGATGGATAAACATCCGCAGTCTAGTAATTTCGTAACGGAAAATTAAATACTTCGTTAGGAGTAACGGATACAGAAATACATCTGCAAAGTATAAATAAATTATCCATCTCTGATATCTATTACTGTTCATGAGTAAAATTAATTTTCCTTGTAAAACGAATCTTTCCCACTGCGCCTATCTGAATATTTCCTCCCATATAGCGATGATACCACGGAGAGTTTAAGAGGTTCCCATGAGGAAACGGTAACACGTACCCATTAAACGATAACGTTAGGTTCGTCGACGAATAATTTTATTGTGGGCATAAATTCTTTCCTATAATTTAAACACGCGTTGCTTCGGATTTACAACTGGAAGTGTAAAAAAATACCCTGTAAACACGTTATGGGGAGATTGTGTAGTACCACGGCCGACAAGACAGCTCGCATATTTCACCGCTATAAGTATGCGACAGTAAAGATCTAATCGTACTGCGTGTGTTACGAGGTAACGCCTTTCTGTGGGCGCGTATTTTTTTGCCTCCACAAATCGTAAAAGCACGGAAATTTATGTCGCGATCTCTAGACGAATGAACGCGGTGTTATAAAGTATTCGTTCGGGAGAAACATAGTGTTTATTTGTCGCCCTGACAAGTGCGTAACCTGGGCCACCATTTTGTAAATAAAATTTCGAGTCGCCTGAATGGTAATATATGGGATACCTTTGGAAAAAGAAATTTTGGTGCACCGTTTTCTTGAGAATAATTAAGTAATAAACAATGGAATTGTTGTTCTTTTATTATTTATTTTTTAAGAATACAATGTTTAACACGTTGATTTGTCTATACGTAGATGGCGAGGCTTTTCACCGAGGAACTAAACAAATGAATTCTCAAGGTGATTTTTTTAAAAAAAAAAAAAAGAAACGGAGTTGGATTCATGAATTTTGACAAGAGTAAATAGATTTCACGATAAATATTAGATTAAGTATTAATCAACGTGGCACTCGACGTGTTAAAGAGAAAGCTACTTTTGCAACCAAATTACTCGATTAACTTTGTGAAACAGTGTCGCTCTTGAAATAGTCGGTTATCAGCAGTTTAAGCGGTATATTTAAACGATAAATTGTCTAATGCAAAGTTGAAACGGTAATGGAACGTTTGTACGAATAATATGTTCGAGTTATAGTGCTTGAAGCGTTCGAATTATAATAAATTAAGCATTGTGTTGTCGATATACAAGAATCATATTTTCGCTTCACTTCTCGTTCGCTAAATTCATGAAGATACCGTGACTGCTCACATTTTAGAAATTGTAGTGGTTATTTACGACCCCCTGTCATGACAGCGTTTTATCAAACGACTTTCTAATTTCAATTGCATAGTTTTCACTGTTTCTGTCTTCCGTTTTTATTAGTTTACAACTTGCGACACGATTTCTCAAACTTACGCGCAATTTCTGGTGTATGTTATCCGCGAGAAATTACAATGGAAAATGCATAGAAATTTGATCCTCGAGGCAAAATAAATTGAAATACGTTAAGTGAATTCTTATTTTTATCTCATTTATCTAATAAATTAAATAACACATTACAGTTCGAGTAGAGAACGTAGATTTACATTCTTAAGCAATAATAATCTTTACTTATTTTACTTATAGTTAATGACATTATAATATTATACTACGTGACTATATAATATTACACAGACAAATGTACGAGCAAATTAATAGTATATGATTAAGTAGTTGCTGACGGAAATCAATTAATTTTTTGAAGAAAAGTTTCTTTTAGTAGGTTTTCTTTCACACATCAATTTCACAGGTACCCTCGGGAACAGGTATATAAAATATGTCCATAAATTTAGAGTTAAACATTTTGATGCCCGCTTTAACGACCCTGATCATTTTCGTCGGGTACATACGCTACCTATAGCAGGAATCCTTATTTCGCACCCGAATAGGGCCATAAAAATGACCGAAACGTCGTTCCTTCGATTAGAGGAACAATAAAACACACTTTTGCTCATAAACCCAAAGCAGTTACTGAAAGAAATACAATTAATCGACGCATACCTACACATTAGTAATAGTCCTTTCACTCGAGAGATGACTTTCGGTCGCCACTGGGTTTGACGTGCCAACTTAAGTGCCGATTGGGAGTTGAAAATCTTCGTTTACGTTAAATTTTCTTGAATCCCAAAGCGTTAATAGCATAATAACGCAAGTATACGAATAAACTTCTCTTTATGCATTCTATTAGAAAGCATGAAGTGGTACATCTGGAAATAACTGTTTTGTTGACACGATCTTGTGCCTAACGATAATAAAAAAAGAAATACCCAGGGATAAAGAAGAAAAACAATACAAGTCAATTCGTCGTATCGGTGGTTAACCAGAAATTGAAACAAGTCTTTCAATGGTTCACTCGACGAAAAAGTGGCTTTGAGGGTTCCGAAAATAGGCGATTTCAAGAAACTTGGCTCCCATTGGGCCACGGGATCTGAACCAGCGACGGTTTAGGGTCGACCGGAAGACGTCGGTAACCGCAATGTCTCGAGGCTTCGTTAAGGATGCAATATGGCGCGGTTTTTACTCGGCAAACGAAGGGAGCCATGGCGCGAGAGAGCGGTCGGTCGCTTTCAAAAAAATTACGACGAAGTTTTATGAGGGTTTAATTGTAGCCGACGACTGTGGTTAGAAAGTAGTAAAACTCAGTATGCCAGGAGAACCGGGACTGTTACACGGCTTAACGCTCCCTGGTTCGTGGTTTCGTACAGGGAAGACACGATGATGAGGAGGAGGATGAGCCCGCCGTCGGCTCACGCACTTCGCTGCCGTTAATTAATGCTTTGTCTTGGGAATCGCGCCTTCATTCTTCGAGAATAGGGCCGACGTTCGCCGCCAAGGTCGACTATACCTTCGTACGATACATTTTTCTGTAAACAAAGCTCGAAAGGTGCTCGACGCGAAATCCATTCGGGGCTTGACGAGAATTTCGCTGAAGCGAACTAGCAACTCTAGACGATTTTAGACGCGTTAGTCTAGGATAAAAAATAAGACAAACATAAACCACTGAAACTTTGTAAGAATTCCAAGGAATTGAACGAGTTCAAGTTCATTAAAAAACGCACATTTCGAGAAAAAACAACGTTTAATTTGTTTTTTTCTTCTTTTCTTTAAATTCATAGCTCTTTTTGGTTCGGTACAAAAATTTGCAAAAATTCACAAAGAGGTATTTAGTAGAGTAGTGTACGATATAAACAAAAAATGTCAACCAAATAAACAATGGTCGGGTCCAAAAGTGCTCTCTAATAAAAAAAATGGTAATCACGGTCGTCCTTGGCTTCGAAACTTCACCCCAACGAGAGAACCCTGGAACACGGGACAAAGAAGCACGAAACGAGCGATCAAGCAGCCATTCGAGGTTCTTCTGGTTTATGTTCCCCTTGGCCGTCGTCGCGGTCACCGTTCGATCCATCGAGAAGTAAACCGACCCGCGGGACGAAAATCGGGTCGATTCGTTGAACGCGGGTGGGCCGGTCTTTTCTTTCGGTCGTGGAACTCGATTATCGTCCGCGAGGAGATCGGTAGGAGGCGGGGTTCTTTTCATTAACGAGACGCATATCCTGGGTGGACCCCGGTGGCTTAGCTCGGTAGAGGTAGGTGCTCGACAGACGTCGTATTTCACAGAAGCCTGGCTGTATTTTCGCGCGTATGACTTTAACTGTCGATGCGGACTTCGCTTGTATTTCTTCTCAAGTTTTACGGGCGCTAGGTCGACCGCTCCGAGCCGTAAACGTCAGTCCCCGCTAAAGCCCTGCACGACTGCTTGTCAGGTTCCTTCCTCAACCTTCTTCTTCGCCTTGCCTCGTCTCCTCCGCCCCGTGCGGCATCGCGAGTGTCGGCCGGCGCGAAGAATCATCCAACGGTTTAGCCCCTAGTCACAGCCTGAGAGACGGACAACACGTTCCCTGGCTGGCTCGCTACCTTGGAGCTGATTTCACAGACGAGTGCCCCTACGCGTCGCGCGATTCGACTCGCGTACGTTTATTCATCCGATCATTTATTATGCTGGCGAACCGCGTCGCGGGCAACCGTCAGCAACCGGGTAGAAAGCTGATCTCTGAAGAGTTGTTTCTGGCGGATCGATTTCATAGTAGCTACTTATTGTTGGTCTCGCTGAACATTGGTTTCATTAGAAGCTCGAAAGGAAGGCGATTCGATCGGTTTGTGGCTTTTGATAAGGTCTTTAGTGTCTAGTTTATCATAAAAAAATATTTCTACATTTCCTTGATATACAAATGGGTTACAATAGCAATCGAGAAATAATGAAAATACTCGATGTCACTGAATATTTTATCAATGACGACACCATTCCATTTTATCAATGATGGCACCATTCCTAGTACTGCGATGTTTCGCATGCACGAAATTGATGAATCGATGACTTTATTCCGTTCTTGCTGAAAAAGTTGTTGTATCAAGAAAATTCCTGCGTAAATGTAAACAAATACAATTACACTGAAGAAAATCGATAATTGGCTGAAATAAAATGCATTTTCAGCAGCCTAACTACCCCATAACCGGATAATAACCATTTTTATTATCCGCGCATTTTATTATTCATAGATATTTAAAAATTTACGCCTGCGTGGTTTTAACTCCTAACATCCTCCATATTTCTAAATTTACGATAGTTGCACATATCGCGCATAGAAATAGCTTAGCTCCACGGATGAAGTGTAATATGAGAACCTGTTTTCAACCAGGCGAGATCCGGTGTTTTCTGTATGCTAAAATCGTTCGCAATCTTCTATTAGTTTAACAGAAGTGTCGATAACTGTCTCGATGGAAGTCGACGTCGCGAATTGTATTGCGAATGGTAGATTCGAGCATGAACCGACCGAAACGTCTCGTTTAGTGCGTTATAGTAAACGTATATCTGCCATTGCTCGGGCCACCGCTCTTCCTAAAACATCGTTCTTATTAATAAATTTTCTACTTTACTACTATATTCGCATCCATGTTCATTTCGATAAGCTTTGTTCTTGTCGGTGTCCAACATTCCTGACCAAGTGTAAACAATTATACTATTTAAAAAAAAGAAGAAAAATTATACAACTTTGGTTGTTAGATATCACTTAAACAAAGGATTTTGTGAAAACAGAGATCTCTACCTCCTAACTTTGCGTCAAAAGAGAGAGATGACGTTGAAAGGATAAAGCTTCGGTCCGAGTGATCTTACCTCCGCTCGAAGTACTTGGCGGATAGGTATTATTTGAAGTATTCGCGGTGATTTTACGGCTCTCCCACCACCAGGTGGGAACGGGGTTAAAGCGAGAACTTGCGAAGCACTTACCAACAGACGATAAACCTCCTACTCGCCACATCCGCAACCACCGCGGCAGTTTCCATTTTAGCTACGTGCTTGGATGTGCCTTCTTTTCCTTAGATCTTTCTTTATGGCTTTTCGAGCAGACTTTTGAAACCTACCTGGATCATCTATTGGATGGAAGTCGGTCGAGAAACGATTGGCCAGTCGTACGTCTAGAGAGTACCGATACTATCGGTCCGACAGTCCAGTGTTCTTCTTCCAAACACTTCCGATCTTATTAGATCGCGAATCAAATATCAGTTCCCGTGGATCCCTCACCTACTGCTGCATCCCCCGCACTTGTCTAAGTATTAAAGTATTGTTTATAGTTTGAATTAGAACCTTAAGTGACAGGGAGCTTTATCGACGGAGTGTTCTATATTATCGTTGGAACGACGGAGTGCATTATATTACCAACAGAGTACTCTAGATTATCGATAGAAGACTTTATATTGCCAACATAGTGTTCTCTATTATTAACAGAGTGTCCTACGTTGTTGACAAAGTCCTCTATATCGTTACCAAAGTATATTTTACAATATCGAATTAGTAATCCTCGAAAGTCGTCCTTTCAAATTCCATTACCTTTTGATTCTAAAATAATAATGATTGTATTAAATTGAATCTTAAACAAGAATCAAATGAAGTTTTTCAAATGGGAAAGAATTCATTTTTATGTCATTTTACTTCCGCAACATAAAAAGCGAAGTTGAACAATTCCTATCGAGTAATATCACGAGCATATTCTTGAAATTGGGTACGAAATACAAAGTTAAAGAATTTTATGGTGTTTCGTTGCATTCAAAGTCCGTTTAAGAAACCGATATAAAACCAAGTAAACATATTTCCTTCCGACAAATTGTATTATACCATTCGACCGCATTTGCGGCATTCGTGTCCTTATTTCTTATTCATACTACATTTAAGAGCTCTGTACATTATTTCTTTGAGTATTTGTAGCAAACCGGCAACATTTGAGAGGCTGTCGTTGACATACCTTACCAAATGAGAACTGGATATGCTCAGCAAAGATATCACGTGATTAAGGAGATTGCGAGGCAGCGCATTTGTAAATCATGTTTTTATGAGACACCTCATGGCCAATCAGTGGAAGATCGCTTCGAGCGAATAGAACATGAATTGTGAATCGATGCATGCCAACAGCTATCTTAACTTGCACCGATTTACTTCTTATTTACTTTGATTTATCAATTCAGGTGAATTACCTTTGGTATGGTTTATCCCAAACAGATGGAAATTGATGAAAATAAGTAAACGAATGGCCAATATTTTATTATTTATGTTAACAAATTTGTTGTCTGAATATAATCGAAGACCTAATCGTAATACACTCCAAAGTACAGGAGAAGATAAGAGAAAATTGTGATTCTGTCCTGAGTGTTCCAGAAAATTGCATCGCTTATTTTAAAGTATTACATTATAAATATATCTACATTTAATTATTATATATCGTAACTATATTAAATGCAAGAGTTTATAATGCATATATTACAATATAAAACAAAACCATATTTTGTGTTCATAATCATGAGACCTAATTCATTCTTCAACCATAGTACTCTTATAATTACAGTCGAGACTGTCAATTTACCACCTGTTTACTAAATATTTAATTAAGCATTGAGTGATAAATGCTGATGATTTCAGGAACCGGCACTTGTTTATCAATCTTCCGTCTCGTTTATTATTCTCATCTAATCGCTTCTAGAAATATAAACTAAACACTCCTGTAATCAGCCGAGCCGCCTGTTAGTGACTTTATCGCGAACGTCTTTCCATTATACATAATAATTACCTATAATTACTCGAATGGTTAGTTAAGTATCACGACAAACTGGCGTATAATTGGCCCTTCATAAATTTTAATTAAATCATCCAAATAACACCTTGTAATTCAAAAGAAACGCTAATGAAAATTTTCAATGTAGAAAAAGAAACGAATAACTTAATACGTACGATGTTAATTCTTTTTTATCACCTCTATAAGGTGACCTGTTTTTAAAATTCGATTGTTCGATTGTCGTTTTTTCTTTATGACAACAGCAACAGAATCAGACCATTACGAGATCTCAGGCAAAAGATCTTTTAAGTTTTTAATTGTTATCTCTGAAACTAAACGCCCTACGAATATACTGTAAATATGAAAGAGTTCCGTTTTATCATTCCCTATAAACTGATATTTTTTTTTAAATTCACACCACAACGTCTCTTAGAATATCCAGTAAAAATTGTCCGCTGTCAAAGGGTTAAATTAATACTAGAATTCCTTAAAAGAGCGCACGAGTCGAAACATTGTACGACTTTGCTTTGGTCTGATCTGTTTCACTTCGCGTTTGGAAGAAGGAGCGGCGCGTCGGCGTCGATGGGAAAATCCAACGTAGAGCGAAAGAAAGGGAAACGACGTAGGAAAAAGATAGCAGGTTAACGGTCCCCGTAACGAGATCGTAATGCCTAAACGAGACGACCCTCATCAAACGTTACACATATTTAACCCATCCACGTAGCCCGAGATATTATTTCCACTCGTAAAACGAACCTTTCGAACGCTGTTACTTTGTCGCGGCTTTCAACCGAGAGGGCGAACCACGCGCATCATTTCTCCCGTTCGTCCCGGAATATATACGCCCAGTGCATTCTTCGCATCCCATTCTGGTCCACCGACCAGTCCCGCGGCTTTACGATTCGTCTCGTTTTCACGACTTTCCAGCACCGTGAAAGTCGCGAAATTCATCTTCGTACATTCCCCCCCTCCTTCGATGGACTAACAAGAAACACGAAGTCAACTTTCTTTTAAGGCTCGAGTTTTTCCTCGACGTTCACGAACTTGCGTCGTCTTTTCTTACGTACCACTAAAGACTACCGAACCGATCAGTTTCACTTACGTCGGACTTCTTTCTAAAATTACCGAGTTATCGAGAATGTTTCTGCTGGATTTTTTTGTGAGAATTATTGAAATTGTGAACTGGGTATATTAAAATTAACATATTCGGGACCGCTGACGTGAATTCACATTTCAAATTCTGTTCCTGGCTACGAAAACATTATGAAAATCTTTTTATTTTATACACGACATATTTACAGCATTGATATTTCGTACAAACAATTTGTAATTTTTATCTCCGCTCTAACGACACAAATTTGCGATGTTCTTTCTTCTAATTCTTACTAGCCTCGTCAAAGTTAACTCAGAAATATTTCCAACGTAGGAATAGACCAAGGTTGAAGTCTGAAAACCCTGGCGAAGCGAAACTCCGCTCGGCACTAAAACTTAGCCGCGTCGTAAAACGAGTCCCGGAGACATACGTCTCGAAAGCATCGCAGCGATAATGACCAAATTCACATCAATGCCTCATCCACTGGATTTTCCTGGACGTTCGGATCTCTCTTTAAGACCCCCTGTAATCGTCGCTCGTTTCGGTCGATACTCTAATCGTATCTTAGAAACTAATTTCTGAAATGTTCGACGGAAAGATCGAAAAATTCGAAACTATAATTAACTAGCTGCATCCCGCGATTTCACCCGCGTAGAATTACCAACGTTGCAACCACATTTTATCCCCGTAGGGGTGAAAAATTTCAGCTTTCTATTTTCACGGGTTTAGCCTTTCAATTTTGAGAAAATTGGTCTTCAATCTCCTTGGACCACGTGAACGATTTGATCAGCGTGTCTGGCCATGACCCACCATTTCTACTTATGTCGCTAATTTATGTTGCTTCTGTTATGTTAGTGTACATTTCGATTAGTTGTAATCATTTAAAGAATTGCAGTTTGCATAGGAGAGGTATGGTGCATTAGACGATGCCAGTAAATCAGTAGAACTGGCCAGTCGTGGTCAGACACGGTTAGTCAAACCTTTCGATTTATTTTTACGAAAACGAAGCTTCCTATGAAAAAATGTCATTCTTCATTATCGATCCGTTTTCAAGCAAAGAATCATCCCCTGTTGATGACGTTATATTTAAGACTAACTGTGCCTTGTATACATCATAAAGGAAACCTCTGTGCAAAATTTCAGCTTTCTAAGTTCAAGGGTTTAGCCTGGACGTTGATTGTAATCGGTCAGGGGCTTCGTTCGTATATATGTAGAGGATTAACTATTGAATTGTACAGTAACGATCCCATTTAGAATCTATGTATAAGGTTGTTGGATATGAAATGTCTGATTTTTCGATCTTGGGAGATTGTCTTTGTAGAAATTGAAGTAAATGCACTTGCGCATCGTTCACAAATATGTACCGAATCTGTTGTTTATTTTGATTAATAAAGTTAATTTACAACAGAGGTGCAAGCTCTTTCTAAGCTTATCCATCGAGTGGTTCTAAGAACGTGGAGGGGTCGCAGCGATCGCGAGGGGAAACCGTCTGGAAAGATTGTCGAAGTCGACGGCGGAGAGCACCGTGAAAAGGAACCAGCGTGTCTAGACCCTGGAAAAAGTCAGCGACGACTCTCCTTGCCGTGGCAGGAAACCGGGTCTGGTCTGGCCGGGTGAATGGCGGGTGGATGCACGTATGAAAACTAAGTCCGGGTTTCATTTGACTGGCTTTACGAGGGAGACATAAAATGGATTTTACTGTCGGCTAGTTCGCCAGTTCTCGAGTTGGTAACATTGCTTTAGCGAGCATAATATACCCCCTCGTCTTTCTTCTCTTTCCTTCGTCCCAACCCCCCTTTCACCTTTCTCTTTCTCACCGTGCATGAGCGACATCCCTCGTCGTCTTCCCGACGCGACCTCCTCTTCCCTCTCTTGTCGCTCACCTTTTCGTTTCCTATCCCTCTTTCGTCGACCCCTCCTTAAGCCAATCCCTCCGCCACGGAAACTTTCCACACGGAGAAATGTCTCGCTGCTACCAGATTTAATATCCGCTGGATAAGCCGGCACGACAGTCGTTAATTTCGCTTCGAATTCGTTTCCTGTACCTGCCTCGACAGCGGTTCCAGCCCCCTCGCGGCAACGTTACCTTCCCGTCGCCTAATAGGCACCATTACCTATCGTTCTACTCTCACGCGACTGTTAAGCGACTAGGTCGCCAGGCTCGAGACGCTTATCCGCTTGGTTTCGGAATTTCTTGCGTTGCAACGGTGAAATCACAAAGGACCGGACGGGGATGGGAAGATGGCGGGTCCGATGGCTCGAAGTATAATCTCTTGGGTCAGGGGTCGACGAATTAAACCTGGTGACCAAGTATAACACTTCCCACGGGATCGAATCAATCACGGGAAAGAAATCAGGATGTAATAATTTAAGCACAATAATAAAGATAACGTGTCGTACTCGTCAAAGGGTTAATTTGTCAATTTTATTTTAACACTTTTTTCTCTAGATTACGCTACAGCCACATTCATAATAAACAAAACAAAGTCACTCTTCGTTGCTTCGGACCGACATTTTGGATCCGTTTCTCCTCACGTGGAATATTCTCACCTCGAAACAAATTTAGTAGTACAACTGTACACATTTATAAATAAATGTACCAAATTTCATAAATTTAAGTCAAGTATATAGCCAGCGAATCTACCACTCGTCTTGTCGCTCTTACACAAAGGTTCGAATCTAACCGTTCAGGTTCCGAGTCACTGCTTGTAAGGTGTTTGATCCCATCGCTAACGAAGACCGCCCAAGAAACTCGCCCAAACCGAGCGTCGTGTCCCGTCGCGCAATTCCCAAGACCGGTGTGCCAAATGTAACACGTCGTTAACCGCAGGCCACCGTTTATTCTTTTTTCTCATTTTTTTTTTCTTTTTGATTTCAGATCGATTACCGTCCAGTCGGTGAAGTAAAGCGACTGGAAGAACAGGTCGAATCCAAAGAGAAACGACGCCGTATTAAAGCCAGAAGAGAGGACCGCGCAGTGCTGGCAACCAGTGGAGGGAGCTCCCTCTTCGGCGTTCTTCGTTCTGGTCATCGTTCCCCGAGTGTTCAAATCGGCGGTGCACCGCTCGGGTGGCACGAAAGGTCGAAATTTGCGATTAACCGGAACGTTGTGCTTCTTGGAAACAGCCTGGGGCTGTGTGCTCGGTTTCACGAGGTAATTCCTCACCCGCTGGAGACTAGTACGATTCTCAAACGGACCAACGAAATACATGGAATGCACGAGACACCGAAACACCCTGAACGATGTCCCGAGGGAAACAGTAGGGCAAGGGGTCGAAGAGAGGGTCTAATTTCTAGCCCCAAAATGAAGAAAGAAAATCGTGAACGCTTTCTACTTCCCCATGGAGGTTCCTCCAGAACTAACCCTAATTCGCGGAACTGCGTCGAATTGACCCCACTTAACCCTTTGGCCTTGCGACAACGATTAATACTCGTTGTATGCAATTGAAATCGAGCAAGAAGAACACGAATCGGGAAGAAAGTGCGCAAAGAACTCCAAACGTAACTATATCGCACGAGATTTCAAGGAAAATAGTAGGCCAGGGGGTTAAAGGGGGCGTAATCGAGGGTTATTATTCTGGTCGGCCGGGAGAAGAAGATCGCGAACGCCTGTGCAATTGGTTCGTCAGGAGTTCACGGACGATGCGCACCTCGGGCGTACTCTTGTCCCGCACGTCCTTCGGTTCGTTGATCGAATCTGCCGCTTTCATTTCGTCTTTCTCGCCGAGAGAGAGAGACCGTCTCTTACCGACGGGGCTGTATATCGCTTCCCTTCTTTTTCTGTTAAATATTATCAGACGTGTTACGGTGAAACGAGACACGTTTGCTCGCTGTACGATTACGAAGAATAACCGTAGCGGACCGGTTGCCGAAGTCCAGCCGTCCGTGAACGCGACGCGCACCGACAGACTCATCCCGATGATCAAGTGTCGCCGCGTGCGGTAAACCTCGCATGCACAACCGGCGCCGACTCCTCTGGCTTAGGTACTTTGTAAATCGGTTGCCATCGGCTCTGCTCGCGGTTTCGCTCGTTCGCGAGGTCCGTTCTCGTGTGAAACCCACTAAAGAACGTTGAAAACGGGGGGCCCCGGCTGTCCCTGCGAAGAACGCGAATTTGAATGCAATCGCGTTATCTAAATACATTAGACGTCACGTAATGAATCGGTTCCCTCGATGGGTTCATCGGGCTAGTGTGCGCCACGACTAAGCGATCGATGAAAAAAGGACGATAGGGAACCGGCGGCCGAAGATTCGAGCTTAAACGAGGGTATTAAAATGCCGACAGCTCGGGAATTCCTTCGCGTACGTCGCCAAAGTTTATCGATGCGTGCACGATGCAGGCGGACGCGTGGTATCATGATTTTTCCTCTAGAGTGAACTGAGCACGCCAAATTCGATCTCCGATCGACGATTAACAATCGTTTAAAGTAAGCATTTAGCGCTCTTAGCGGAGCAAACACACCTAAGCGGGATCAATCCTTTTTGTAAAACTGTTCGCGATTCGAGAATCGCGAAGCGACCGTTTGCTTCGACCCTGAACAATGTTCGGCTTGACGAGATTAACAAGAACCTTGAATAGGTATTAATGACACGATCCAGTCGCCTGAGCCTAACTAAGGAATGTCATCTGATAATGTTTTGAAACGAATAAGAGTATGAAAGGACGTCGAAGCGGCTCACGGGAGCTTATTTAACTTGTTGAGGTGTCTTTCGTTCCGACATGATGGGCTGTTGACGTTAATGATACGGTTTCTCACTGTACGGAAGCTGGGAATGAGCAGGGCTGATGGTTAATGTCTAGTGTGCAGTGGAGGGTTTCAATATTACGAGTCACTATCGATAGTAATGTCAGGTAGTCACCGCAAAGATTCCTAAGAGACGTTATAAAGAGGTAGGAGTCCATAGAGGACAAGGATTCCTTCGCTTGGAGATGCAGAAAAACACGAATGTCAAAAATTCTGTAACCTCTGGAAACGATTCTATAATTTTTTTTAAGATTCTACACGTCCAATTATTCCATACGTGATTAACACGGTAATTGTATGAATTTTGTTTGCCATCTTGTAAACAAGTTTAACCTCGAAACTAAAAATTTGTATTATCGCGTAATATCGTAGAAAATGAAATAAGTGAATTACCTATTCGTGTAACATCACGTTTGATAAGCGAAAAATACCCAATGGAACTGCAACTAGTAGCTGATCCAGAAGAGTTCTCAGGAGGGGGCTACCAAAGAATCACGAAAAGCCCGAAATATAATAAAAATAACATTTTTGGTTTCATTCCCAAGCTTTTCGTTTCAAATACCTCTCGGTTGCGCTTCATAGAAGAGTTCTAAATCTTTTCTTTGCGAGCGCGGGAGTGATAGTCAGACCCCCTTGGTTCGTCCTCGTATCCGCCACTGGCTGGAATCTGTAACCATGGGCGTTGCGTAATAGAAAACAATAGCTGGTAGGTTCCCACGAAAGTGTGTTCGATCCGAGTTGGAATAATCGAAGACTCGCGAGGCGGCGATCTGCATCGATGGGTAGTACATGCGCGCGAGCTCACAATCAAGAAGTGGGGCGGATGCGTCAGTTGCACAACGCGATGCAATAAAACGGCTGCTCAAAAACTGGTCGTTCCATCTCGCGGCAAATTAATTTTCAAATAAGAACACCGAGGGAGCTGTCTCTTCGATATGCTGTTTCATTCTTTCGTTCTTTTTTCCTCCTCTCTCCCCTCGCCACACCGTTGGCTCCACCTGTTTTTTTCAACCGTAGCGTCCCCCACTCTCTACCGCCGCCGTGGCACGGCTACCTTTCGTTCTCTTCTCTCCTTACCCGCTTTTTTTCCCGTCACGATCGTTTTCTTACCGCGGGAACACGTTCCGAGTTACAATCTGATGCGATCCTCGATTGGTTATTACCGTACAGAGCTTAATTGCCCGGCCAGTTTGAAATAGATTTGCATTTCGGTAACGAGCATGCGCGAGTCGAACATTTATCGTCCGCTGTTCGTCGGGCTTCCGGTGGCCAATTTACGGGAACGAGACATTACTTCGCGTAGCGATGTCGGCGACTTTATATCTTGTTTGGCGATTTTACGTCTTGTCTGCCGGGGGTGCTCGATGGTCTGCAATAATTTGCGAACGTACGGCTCGATCCGAAGACACAGAGAATCGTGCCACTGTGGTTATTTATATTATTATGAGAGATTAAACTTTCCAAACCAAAGGTAAATCAATTTTCAGGAAACTTTATCGCGAACGCTATGAAAATACTTTTCTGAGCTACTATTCCAATTAATACTGTCCGATTAAGAAGAAAAAAATCAACGCGTTATGAAAAAACTGATTTAGTATTTTGTTCAAAAATGTTTTCGTTAATTTTATTCTGACCTTCCTGAAACAGCTTGAAACGTAGTCGTTTCCCAAGAAGATTGGAGTGACAATCCGCAATATGGCCCCTCGCATGAGGCATTTACGGTACACCCTGCTATTTTGTTGCTCAACGTGGACTCTTGTACGTCTAATAGCATGTCAGGTGTTACGTTCGTAACAAAACACGGTGGTAATGTTTGACGTAAACGGACGACGCTTCGCGAGAACGTTAATGTCCGCCAGTTTGGTGCTTCCGGCTGTTCCGGCCGAACCATCAATTTTAGTAAAACCTCCGACTATGTGAGAAACATAGAATGACAAATGAAAGGTGTTCGAATCGGTGCACGATTGAGAAACGCACGGCGACCCAAGACATTCGACCAAGTTGCGCCCGCGGGCCGGAAGTACGCTTTGCGATCCCCGTTTCAACCTCACTCGTGAATTTCACGCCAATTTTCAATCGATACTTATATCGAACGTTAAGAATTCTTTGTTAATCTGCGAGCATGTTTTATCGAATTGTTCAAAGGAATGTATTATTTCAATTTTCGATCCATGCATGTGAGATCCGATTTATAGTTTTAATTTTCTTCAACGTTAAGTAAAGTGGATCCATATAGGATATAATCGAATTTTTTGCAGGTTATATTGAGTACAAGATTAGACAAATCTACGGGCTGTGGTTAGGAGATCATATGTGCAATCTTTTATTAAATGAAATTATTAGAGGAAGAATAACTGGGGTAGGTTTGTTTAACTTTGTAATTAATTTAAATGTTGACAAATTTGTTCCTGTCATTATCTGATATTGTGCTTTATAATATTTGTTCAAAGGACTTAGAAATAGTAGAGAAAAATTAAAATTGTAAATCAGATCTTACGAAATATAAATGAAGTATCCAGTAAAACAGAATTTCCATAATTAATCATGCAAAAATGTACGAAGTAACGTTAAAAGCGCTCAGTTTCATCTCGGGGGGAAAACCGTGATATCATTAAATTTCATTCTGTGCTTTATTTCTTTCAGAGGGATATAGAAGCCACCTTTCTGATTGTAACACGAATTACGCTCCATTGTTTATCAAAGTTGAGGACTTAATTTTGTGATTGTTGTTGGATTTCGCGTTCGGCTCGTTGACGAATGCAGAATACACGAATATAACGCTGGTAACGATAAGATGCGAATTGTGAATGTCAATCAGACTGATTCTCTGTACGTTTATGCGAAACGCGCGTCTAGTTTTAGAATTAAGGAAGCATACGTGTGCGTTCTCGTAAGAGAGTTAGGTCATTTTCGATGATCCAGCGATTTCGTACCGATCCACGTTCCTGCGTTTAGATCGCGCGACAGGATGTCAACGTTTAATGCGTGATAAATCGTTTTGTGTTGCCGAAGATATCTTCGGAAACATTTAGTAGTTCCTTAAGAAATAAAAGTGACACGATACTAGGGTATAAGAAGTTTTTAAAGCTCGACTTGATTCTGGCTGCGTAGACTATGTTTTCCTTTTATTTTGTTAAACAAGGTGGAGAGTTTTAGTTTTGTAAATAGGCTACTTAATTAAAATTACCGAAGTCTATTAACGCTTGTTTTCCGCACATTTTGTGTTCTTTTTTTTTTCCTTGATTTTCACCATCGACGCTCTTAACACTTTCTTTTCGAAGCTGTATGCGTTACTATATGTTGATCACTCGAGCTGTGCACTTGGTTTTTCGAAAGTCTACAGTCTCGATTTTTTATTTCAAGTGCCACGAAGCTGAAAAGTGTAATTTAAAAATTCACAGTGACGTGTATTAAATGTTTATAAAAAAATGCCATTTCGATTGTTATCATTCTTGTTAATTAAAGACTAACACTCTGCAGTCTCGGAGGCGAACATTATTTTGCTTGAAACGTTTCGATAATTAATTTGAAATAAGTTAATGCTAGTATTGGGGTCAATTTTTTTAATACTCGATTAGTATTTGAGATAAATAATAAAATAATCTTAGAAACAGCATGTACGCTGTTTTCGGTAGTTTCAGAATTTTTCAGTAACTAACAACGATTTAAATGCAGGCTAGAATTAATAGCACCATCGTCTCTGCTTATAGATCTCAAAATAAGTAGAAACGTCCAGTAATGACCAGACACGTCAGACGAGTCGTTCCCACTGTCCGAATAGTTTTCAAAATCAATTATCTCGAAACCGAGGCATCAAATTAAAAACTTTTATTAGATGTTTTCGATTAATTTTTTCGTATAAAATGACCATATCAACGCATGTTACTGAACTCTAGATACTGGAGATCCCTCAAATAGAAGAGTAGAAATGTTTGAGATAAATTAATGCTTCCTTCTGAGCCTGCAAGGTTTATGGTCTTTATTTTCACACTCGCAAGCCTTTCTATTGATGTAATCAGGGTTCTCAGTCGTTGACAGTCGCTTTGAAACTTTTTGCCAATTCAATCACTGTTAATAGAACAATTTTCAAAGGCTCCGCGTGTTCGTCGCCGTAGATCATGGCGCACTGTCGCAACCGTGTGGCAGCGTGTCTATTTTCTCGTGTGAAATATGCGTTCCCTGCAATGGTTGTCGCTCGTTTATGAACCGAAACGCCTACATCGGCGAGTGCGCCCAAGACGAAACTCATTTCGCAGGATAGAGCAGTAAAATCGTTGATCTATATTCCACAAAGTTTTAATTAGTCATACTATTTCGTACTTCGTAATATCTCAGAAAATGTTTCACAATTTGTTTCAATCTTAAATCGTTAAATTTGTTGTAGAGAAAGATTCAATTTTCGATAGGGTTATCACGAGCTCATGATGAGAATTAGTGCAGCGATAAGTAATAGTGTTACTAAAAATACATCTGTTGTTTCATGGAAAGAAACTTTTCTTTTATTATTTGTTTAAATAGACCTCCTTTAAAATGATTAAAACATGTTTCATAAATAGTGTTCCATTTCTTTTGACAAGTATTACGTATATAGCTCGCACCATGATTTCGTGAACACCCTATTTATTTATATATGTAAACTGTACTTGATTATAAATTGAATAATAGATGATAAAAATGACGAACCTACAAGCAGTTATATTTTTATTTGTTATGTTTCCAATATTAAATTCCACAATTCAAAGTAAAATTTTTTAATAATTTTATTTGTCTTTTATTCGGTTATAAGTTAATAATATTTCATGGATTTGAAACTGGGATTTCAACGATGCAACAGTAAGTGTTCAAGTAGAATATCAAACGGCGCCGACAAACACTATAGCATAAATAAATCTTTTCTGTAAAAATGACGACCATATAAAAAAAAAAGAGCAGACAATTTTTCGACCACTGCGAAGAATTCCGATAGATATTCACCTCCTTCTTCAATTTTTGTACTTAATTAATAAGCGTAAGTTTTAAAAACAAAATTGTGTGATATTTTAAGCGCAGAGGCTTTTCCTATTTCTTATCATCGATCCTCGGAGAAAGTAAAGAGTAACCCCTCCACTAATTAATAAAAGAATGCGAATTTCACGAAACAGTAAGTCCAAATGTTTTAGCTTTAACAATTGTTTTTATATTTACGTATGAATTCGGTGCAAAATGCGTGGTCCAGTACGTATAGGATCGAGTGAGCCTTAAGTAATACCCCGTACTCCTTCCGACCAGTGTACTTGTAGGATTGGGGAAAGAGATTAGAGACGGCGTCACAAATGTCACGATGTGGTGGGTATTCCCATACGAGTGCCCTGAAGCGGCCAATTAATCCTGCTCCGACTGAAAACTATAGTAATACTGATTGTGAGACGTAACCTTGTATCACGTATGGCCCTCGTGTATATTAGAATATTTAAACAAGGCATTGTAACCGCGTCGAGTATAAGACAACAATAAATGTCGATTTGTTGTTTTACCAGATTTCCTTTCACCCTTTCCCACTCTGTCCTCTGGTCTTCATGTTTACTTGGATGTAAACGACGACGCGTACGAATGGATGAACATAACGAGGATTTTACTACCCCGTATTCGGTGACGGTTTCGTTTTTATAGCTTGTAACGTCTCGCATAAAAGTGGCCCGTACGAGTGGTCGAGAAAAAGTCTCACGGATAACGAGATAAAAACTGAAACCAAAAAATGGGGGGGGGGAAGGATTCCCTCTCCCGCAGGTTCGTCTACTTGCAGGGTCGTTAAGTGGTAGGGCCACGTGACCTTAAAAGTTGAAAGCGAATGTTCCGCGGCTCACCTGAAACGGATAAGGGTGAAGTGCGCTGTGAGCGGACGATTTAATGGACGAATGTCGCGATTTTCGAAATTCGAAGTATACAAGTATTGTTGTTCATGGATTCAGTGTATTCGACGTACTTTTAATTGTTACTATTATAACGCCTTAATAAATAACGATTCAATCTACTGCGTTTTCTTGTCGATGGGACATCCCGAGCTTTCCTGTTCTACTTTTGTGTTACAGTGGAATTGCTGGCAAATGTGAATATTGATTTGTAAATATTTCTTTTTGTTCACGTATTATCTTGCGCTTCAAGGATCATGTACATTTGGACAATCAAAAAGAAGTTCCGAGTTTATGATTGTTTTTTAGTTAAAGTGTTAATTTTTAAAAATTCCTTTTATACTAGTAGAAGGTATAGCGCGAAAGAGCGACCCTGGCAATGAATTAATTATTTCGCATATTCGCGGAGGGAATATGTTATACGTTATGGGTACGGCCCACTGACGATAAAATTATTAATACGTATAAGCTGGATCATTAGCAAAGAACAGCGAATGAATGGTAAAAAATGGCACTAAAAAATTACGAGTATTCAAATCACTAATTACCAGTAAAAATTGTAAAGGAATTTTTCCGACAAAGTGGTGTACTGGTATCGCAATTCTTGTGTGAAGAGCATATTGATGAACAGCACGCTCTTAGTTTTTCTTCTTTTACATTCACACGAGCTGGGAGAAGACTTCGTTGGAATACCTGAGCGTTTACACCCTTTCAAATGGAGACGATCGTTCCCCGACAGAACAAAGGCTGCTGTTATTTCCTGGATAACGGACGTTCAGGAAGAAACTACTCTGTGATCTAGGTAAGCGTCTAAGATAACGTATTGCAATATATGATTTATTATTATGCGTATATAAATTACGGTTTATTCGCGATGATTATTCGACTGGAACAGTTACATCTTTCTGTTACATATATATGACTCTATCATTCGTATTTAAATTTGCATTTAAATGATCAATAATTGAGTAATGCAATAGACAATATACCATTCATAATTTTTATCAATGATCCTATCTTAGAATTTTTCAAAAAGCAATCATAATTTATATTTTTGTAGAGCATATACGTATACGATATTACGTTGTATTTAGTATTTCCCTTTTCAAGTTTCGTGTATCATCGTTGTAACTTCATTTTTCGACCACTACATTCACGTTGATTCCGGTTCGGTGTACCAATCGCGATTATATTATAGTTTTCGTTTTGTCGGGAAGTATTCCAAGAAGTGGCGTGTTTGTTCGATTAGGTTCAAGATACTAGGCGAAATGAAAGTGGTAATTATCATAATTAACTCGGGCGAAAAATTACCTGCACGCTGTGTATCCGTGCCTCCTTCTTCCTTCTTGTTATTCTCGTAATTATGTCTTGCATTGTTACCCGCCGAAGAACGCGAGAAGACGACCCAGCCCCGAGAAAGCAATATTTATACACGAAATTCACTTTTTATAACTACTTGGTTCCCCCTTTGCGTGGTACTTTCAGAAAATAACTATCGCTAATGCTTGGTACACCGAAAATAGCGGCTCGAGTTACTTTTTGGAATTTGAAATATTTCTCTAGTACTTGTAGACACTGCAGTTATCAGCATTCAAAATCCCAAAGCTTTCTTTGGAAGCACCTTCAATTACAGCCATTTCATATTAGATCCTTACAAACTGACCAGGCCAAAAATAAAAAATATTCCTCTATTTACGGCTCCTAAGTACAAACGTCGCTCGTTACGTGGGCGATATCCTGTTACGTGAAAATGCACGCGAGCTAATGGACCGTCCCGGCGTATATGTAACACGTAGAGAAGGAACGAGTAGCGGGAACAAAGACGGTGCTCAGGAGGCGGGATTCGAAAAACAAAGGGAAAAGCAAGAAAATTTTAACGCCGGATAGCCAACGCCGATCGCCGGTTCCTCGGCTCGAGACGTATAAAAGCATTGCATCGTCTTAGTTACGGTATATTTTTGCGCTATATAAGCAATATAGTCTTTAGTTTATGTCCGAGACGGCGCAGTTAAACGTTGCGAAGACTTTTATAGGCCTATACGCAAATTCCCGTACTTATCCCGGTTACGACGCCTGGCGCATTTCCACGTAAAAGCGGATACACGTGTGTGCAAAAGCGTGCACCCTCGCGATGTCGTTTCTTACACGCCCCGATGGGAACGACATCCGCGATCCACGGCGCGAGATAGATGGGTCCCGTGACCGCCGGATAACGTAGTGTTAACCCTTAATCGGAATTTTAAGCGGATATTTTTCAGGATGATTAAAAGCTACCCGATCCCCCGCCGTTTCTTCCGCAACAGGCGTTCCCGGCGAGCTTTTTAAGCGTAATAGCGCACCTTTGATCGTGCAAACTCGTCGAAGGTGAGTAAGTAAACGTAGGATGAAGGATAAACACGATAAGAGTACGTACTTGGCAGAACAGTAACGACAAAAGAGGCGATGGAGTAACTAAGGAGCTCAGTTCTCGAAATATACGTAGCATCTCCTAAATGTTGTTTGGAGATGATGCGAGTAGAAACGCCGTCATACATAATTTAATAAGATAAATATTGATATTTTATGAGACTGTTGCATGTGCGCATTCTTAGAGTCGGTAAGCAAAGGATTCGCACTACAGTGGCTGAGAGTATTATAAGCGCGCGGGAAGAGTATCGTGAACCTCTCCCCATGGGTTTAAGCCAGTGATCCTCAACCTTGTCTTTTAGAGAGATATGTTTTCTGGGTAACAGAGTGGTTAATTGTAGTTTACAGTTTTTCACGATCAAATGTCTCGCAACTGTCGGTTTAAATACGCTTTTCAAAGTATCATTTTCGTTTGTCTTTCTTGCTGTATCTCGCTGAATTTTCAACGTTTAACGGAGTCTTAGAAAAAACGAAGAACTCGTTTCTTTTTTATATAATTTGTATTCATTAATTAATGGTAGGAAGTAACCGGATCTCCTTAAAGGAGGTTCTTTAGAATAATAGTGTCGGTTATTCGAGTGACGCGTATTCTTTCGGACACTTAAATAACGCAGATAACGTACACATAATAATGCACGCAGATATTTAATTTATAAGACGTTAGAGCTTATTCGCAATTATTTCAATTGACGTTAATTATAGTTTCGTATGGCTTCTTAGCGTCTATATATGGTTAATAGTTATTACTTTCAGTCTTCTCTTTTAACAGCTGCTTATTAAACGTGTGTGCAAATAAATTTTGTTAGCTGGATTTTTAATAGAATTAAAATCTTTTCAGATGAATTTAATATTTACAGGCTCTAAGGAAACCAAGGTAACTGAAAGAAGTGTTATTAGATTGTCGTGACAACAAAACGTGAAATTCGTGAAAGCATTACGGCATTACTTTCATTCAACGCTGCATGAATGAAGCTACAATCTAAACAATCTAAACTAACGGTCAAAAATAGAATAATCATCAACACCTTGTCCACTTTCTACTGTACATCAAATTTCCTCAAGTACTAAAAAATTTAATCACTCTGTTCCTCTATTCCTCATCCGCATTAAACGGCACGCACATGCAATAACTCATTGTAATGCACCCGTGTTTACTGTACCCGCAAATTGGAATAATTTAATGGCAGTCACTTAAATGCTGATTTAACATTCTGCCGAAAAGAAAAAAAGTGGATACCTCGAAGCAGCGTTTAACCAGATGAGTAGCCATTATGTACCACCATGTTCGGCCAGCTACTTTTTCCACGTGTAACGATCCGCACTTTCACATTTTGTACAAATAAAAATAACGATCTAGATAATTAATTGACACGCGGAATGCCGGAAATTTCTTCCAGTACCGGCGAATTCTCTGTCCACGCGTGGAACTAAAAACGCCATTATCTAGTATCGCGTTTGCTATCCGATATCGCCGACAGCGGTATCAGATATTCAGGGAAATTAATTAAATTCTGGCCTGTCCGTGCCTGCCCGTGTACAGCGGACCGTGAAAGTGTTCGAACGCTTTTGGCGCAGGTGGATCCTTTAATTTTCACGAGTAAAAACATGAAGTTAAGTGAAGTTTCAGAATAATTTTGGAAGGAAGAAAATTTTTGTCTTATGTTTCGTTAGCCAACAATGACGAGTAATGTCGTATTTTCGTAATCGTGAAATGATATAATATACCAAAAGTTTTATTTTATTCAACCCCTAAATAAATAAATTAAAACATTCGTATCAGGCTCGAAGAAACTAAAGCACCAAACGAACTCTTTTCTGATCCACTGTTACCTGCGTTTGTGGGAGTAGGGACCCACAAAGTTTCATCAGAACGATAAAAAAATGTTATGCATATCGTTCTCGACGTACGATACGATCGATCAGAGAAAGCACCGATGTTCTCGATGCGCCAATTAATCGCGACTCGATATGCGGACGAACTTCATTGCATGTTACGTCCTTCACAAATTATATCTTTCGGGGCGGATACTATTATTACAGGAAGCATCCTCCTCGGCTTCTTCTTTTCTCTCGTTTTATTCACAACAGGAATTTTCGGTATTACGAGAACGTATGGCTCCCTTATCTACTCACCATTACTTATGTAGGAAGGTATTCGCGATAAATGATCGCCTCGCGGCAACTTAACACCAGCGAATGTTTATAATGCTCCAGAGTTGCACGCATCGCGAGCCACGGGCGAAACGATTTATTAATAAGATATTCAACTCTGGGTGATACGACGTTTTAAACGATAATTGCGTGGTCTCTTTTTTTCTTGGTCAAAGAATAGATTTTGTACTTTTGTACTTTTGTTACTCGAGGTTTTTAAAATATTTCTAATATTTGCATCATGTTTATATCATGGACCGTTACGTTAGGTCGATTAAACATGAAACTTTAGGGGACTCTTTTATATTGGGTTACAAAACAAATTTTTTGCATAACCCTACATTGCAATAAGGGCGCTCTCAGGGGCTGTAGCGGTGTTTGTAGCTACAGTACGGGCTTAGCAACCCCGAGGTACCCGAGCTAGAGAGAGGCCCCAATAGATGAGAAGATGATTCTAAGAGATACTGCAAACTGTATTAAAACAATGCAAGAGTAATGTAAGACGATGATAAGAAGAATGGAAAAGTAAGCAATAGTGCAATAACTTTGTATAATAAGTTACGCATTTTAAATAAATGAATGATGAATGAATGCAATAAGGGCCAAGGAATATAGCGAGCAACAGCAATGCCAACGTACTATGGCATTGCGTTAAGAGCGACGAGAAGCAACGTAGCATAAGACAACGACAATGGAATTGCTCAAGGCAGTACGGTATCGGAATAGCGGTGTCAATGGACATTGGCAACGCACACATCCAACGACGAAGACGATGTTTAAGCCAGCGGAAGGGGAACGAACAACCAGTGATTCACACGTGATTACACTATGTAAACATGCACAATGTATACTGGATGTACGATGGTAATTGCAATGGCAATGACAACGTGATATGGAGATGTTCCTTGGCAATGGCAATGTCAATGGCAGCAGTAAACGTGGACTGTAGTTAATGTGATCACGAACGGGTGGTGTTACACAAAAGTAAACAATGAAAATGTTACAAAGCGACAATCAGGTTGTATGGAACAACTTGGGAGAAATATAGAAACCAATGCTGATAGTTTGAAAATAGTTTGGATGTATTTGGTATTAAATAATATGAACACGTTTTAATAAAAATTTCAAAAAATCACGAGGCTTGTAATATTTATAGAAGTGGAAAAACAAGAAAATAATTCTTTCTGTTAGATGAAATAAAACCTATCTAAAGTGAAATTAAAGAATGTCCTCATTTTGCTATCTGGAAATGATAATCCTTGCCAGGGTACGTTTTTATCCGATATACGTCTAATATGGGTACTCTGGTTTATGGTCGTAAATAACGCAAAATATTTCCTTTATAGAAAAGCAAATAAAACCGGTGCAAGATGAAGCTAAAGAAAGCCACCAGTAGTCTCGTTTTACTGTCTGAAGATGATAATCCTTGTCAGAGTACTTTTTTATCTAACGTTTTGCTACGTGTTGGCGAGTAATGAAGAAATAATTCCTTTTTAGAATATATAGTAAATGTATCCAAAGGGGAATTAAAGAACTCCATTGCTATTCCCGTTTTACTGGAGTTGTTAATCATTGCCAGAGTACCCTTTTATGTAACACTCTGCTACCGTTTTGGCAATCACGGTGACACGTTATGGCGCTTGCCGTAGGTCGTGGAACGCGTCGATTCTAAGCTCGACTTCCGTATTGGCTGTCGTTTAAACGACACCCGTTCTCGACATTGTGGGACGGTTCGCTCATTATCCATTGTAACCATCTCAATGTCACGGTTAAATTCTACACTGACCGTGCGTCTGCATAGCCAGTCATAATCAATACTGTTGCCAGGAAGAAAAACAGCAGTCTCACCGTGAGGCGTGAGAGATATAATCTGAAATGCATTTATCACCCTTCTAAATTACTTTACAAAGTAATTAGTTCACTTGAATCTGCTTAATGGGCGTTCGACGATAAAGAACGAGAAACGGAGCACCACGGATGACGGACCACCTTACATTTTTGGGCATGCGTTTCCGTTTCACTTGTTCTTTTTTAAGGGGTCCGTTTTCGATCGTTCTGCAAGATATTCGAGAATTTTATATCGATTTTAACAGGGTACGCACAGTTTTTATAGCGAAAGTTAATTAGGTTGAAAACGCCACGTCATCCGCACATAGGTGAAAATAAATCTTTATAAATGCGATAAATTTTGAAAAGGATGTGAAAATAATTACTGCCACGAATGTTAGATTACGTAATTTCTAATTGCATAGAAACAAAATGTTAGCCTCGTAGGAGCTTTCACGATTATTAGTCTTGCAGTAAACGTGTTAATAAAAAATAAACGTAATTTTTCCAGTACAAGTATTAAACTTGGTATATACGTGAAGTTTTTCGTTAAGATATCTTTAAAAGTGGCCAGGATACGTGTACTGTAAAATTACGCTTTGTTTTAAATTAAAATGTATAATTAAATCTTGAAGAAATCCGAATTTTCCACTAAATCTTATAATTTCTACACGTAACCGTAAACAGTATTCTCATTGGCCGAGAATTTTAATTTCGGAGATGGATTGCATCTGTATACTATAGAGAGTTTAACGAGCGTGATTATAATATTTTGTGATGAGGTAGGTGAGAATAATCGCAGTTTCTTTATTTCTCTGCCCGAGGTTGGTAATTTAATATTAATTCATATTATTAAAACCCTAGTATCTGTTACAGCAGTCAGTTTAAAAAGAAAATCAACAAGAGGAGAAACGGTGATGGACTAGCTTCGTAATGGCTATAGTTTAGTTCAGGACAATTGTGTATTCCGTACGAGTAAAAAGATGAAAATTAGCCGCGCGTTCCAGGTGCTCGATGATTTTATAAATAATTTGTGTTATTGAACGTCACGTTTTACGACGAAACGAACGTTTTGAAAGGCTACACTTAAAGTAGCGGTGATATTTAATTACCTGCCATAACGAAAACTAATTGCAAGTTGGCTCGGAGTCATATCCGTTCAAAGAAAAAGTGGAGGATTATGGTATTTATTTACAAGCAAATCGACTTCGATTTCCACGATTTGGAGATAAAAAATTATTCTTGAGACGTCGATAATAACGGTTACGTACAAACAAGAAGCTACTGTTGCGTTGAAGTGGATATAAACTTTATGAATATTTTATTTAAATAACATATTAAAATGCAACGATACGTATTCAATACATAATAATTTGTTTGTGATAACATGTTGTAATTAGAAACGCTGGATGTGTAAAGTAGGTCAAATAGCCGCCATCTTGTAGCAAAATGAGCATTTGCATTTCAGATACTACAGTTATGAAATTAAAGGAATTTTAATATCGAATAAAATATGTACGTTCGCAAAATGTGTACTAAACTAAACATTCATGCAGAATTATAGACAAAATTGTGCAAATCAATCGAATAAAAAGAAAAAAAGCATTTAAAAAACTTGATATCCGTTGTGCTTCGTAAAGAAACCTGACGTTGCATTCTTACAATGCAATTATCGCGAGAACGGTAATTAATGATAAACTACATTTGTCATTCTTGACGATACATAATAAACACAGCACGATAAATGACTGAAATTGTTTTACTTGGGTTTAATGTACGCTACATATGTATTTAACGTTCACAGTGCACTCGTTAAATGTAGTTATATGTACTATATATAATTCCCAAGGTTAATCCGTTATTGCGTAGCAAAATATGAATAATGTATCGGCTTACTCAAAGACGGTACTTTATGCAGGATGTCCGAGTAATTGCGATACAAACGAGAAAGGGGCGATTCCTTTTGAGAAAAAAAAAATAAATCTAAAATTTAACGTAAAATATGATTATGTTAGATAGCGACCACTCGCTAACCAGAGAAACAATCTTATTTGTATAAATAATCACTCTATTTTCGGTTGAACCACGATTATTATTACAACACTCTGTATATCCAGTAACTTTAAGGACATTTCTAGTTAGGCAAACCATTAGTTAGGTAATTATTGAATTTTTCTTAACGACAAGATTATGAAATACATACGTGAAGTCTTATCGACATATGTATTTAGTACGTTTAAGTGCATCGCCTGGAGTTTGTTAAACAAATAACTATTAAAGTGTATCAGTGTGGTTATCGCTTCTGTTAGAATATCAAGTCGATTGGCAAATTACAAACGTCGTGTAAAGTTCTAACGACCGCTTCCACTAGGCAATATATGTAATTCTGGACACATGACTTTTCGCTTATTTCTCTTTTCCTTTTCCTTTTAGTTTTGTACTTTACGTACACTTATTCAATTGAAGTATAAATAAATTGGGTCTCGCATAGCTCTATATGTTTGTTTATTAACACTGAAACTAATGCAGAATAAACTTTATTAATAAATTAGTATATAGAATAGATATACACCGAACAAATCATTTTTCTGTTTAAAAAAAAAAAAGAAAAGAAACTAGAAACAAAAATTAAGGATATAACTTATATTATTATTCTGAAAGCTTCCTTAACATGTTATGTCACCTGCAACCAAAACATCAAAAGTCGATATTTTCTCAAGCGTGTAATTTTTAAAAATATTTTCTTTACGTTTACGATTACTATCCTTGAGTTGAATAACAAATAAATTTTTGTTAACACCGTTTCGCGTACAAATTATTGAAATAACTGTTATTTTTGGTTCCTGGTAAATAGTCCCTCGTGCATCGTTCCCCACGCCCACCTGTAACGTTTTCAGATTCTACCAAATTCCACACCTGAAAATTCCAGTTCGAGGAAAATTATATAGCTTCTGGATACAAAATGTATACATTCCGCAATACAGGGTCGAGGGCAGCTACAAGGCGTGCATAGTAACCAAACTCGTCGATGAGCGTGAATGGTTTAATTCGACCCGGAGGCGAACGACCGTTTGCTACCTGGTCTGGGGTAGCGTGCCATGTTTTGCGAAATTTTAGGAGAAATGACGGTGGTTTCCATACATAGAGAGTAGACGTGTTACGAAAACGTTCCTTAATAGGGGACAACACTGTAACGACTCCCCCTCTCATTAAAAGAGAGATATTTTCAGAAATCTTTTATAAAGCAATTAGACGATGAATTGGTTTGAAGCTTCCATTGAGTTTATTTTATTCTGAAAAGAATGTGACTGGGTTGGTTAAATTAAGTGTTTTCGCATTAAGTTGCGCCCGATTGAATTATTTTTCCTCCTTATAGAAATATCCACAGGTTCTATCGCGCAGTGACATTGTGCGACCGTGGACTCGCAAATTATCGAATTATCGTGCTAATAGACAGAACACCGAGGCAGTAATGGTTGCTCGGTTTTTGGGGTCGAGTTCGTGGCCATTAGACGCGTCTCGGTTCATTCATAAATTTTAATGCAAAGTCGGTTATGATGTGTGCACTTGTACGCGCATCGTAACAGCTATAATCTGCGAACCCTATTTTAATTTATGGAACAACGATACGCGTTGAGGATCTTCTCACAATCTTCCTTCCATTTCATGCGATTCAACGAAAGTGCGCTACATTGCTGTTATTATACCGTCTAGATAACGCATGTAAATATGCATAATTAATGACACGTTCTTGAGATAAATTCATTCATTACATTAACAATAACTAAAACAGTAGTCTTCGTGCTTGTCGTGTGGCTTCCTCTTGAATAAAGGAAGATTTTCTGCGCCAGAAACTTTAAACAAAGAATTTTTGATATGTTCGTCTTCATTAATTTAGAATTCGTTGATTTTGATTAAATGAATCCTAAGTTTCTTAATTACTTTGTGGCAGTAAATACTGGTTAGTCTTCCGCGCATCCAATTTGCGCACCACGTGCTGTTTCATTGTCAGCTGTGTGAATTATCTACATTGATTGAAGTTAATAAAAATGTTCGTTATGAATTTGATATATAAATTTAGGAAGCGTTTGCGATCATGTGTACTTCCATTTAAAATAAAAAGATTTCCTTTATATTAATAGAAATCGATGTTTGTATTGTCAATATTTTCCTGTATTGAGTAGTTTTTGGAACTTAAGTACTAGCAATAGTCAGAATTTAGTTTGCTATGAAACGCAAGAAGATTTTAAACCATGTTTTTTAAAGAACAGTTTTGAATTTTATCGATAATCGAACTAAAGTATCGACAGAGCTGCAGGTTTCCCGTTCCTCACGCTAGAAGAACATGTGGCGTACATTCTCAATCATATGTTTTGACATGCGATCCAAACTGCGTGCTTTATTTGTTTAATTATATAAAGGTGACTCTTTATATGCCTAGAATACTTTAAGTTAAGTCTTATAATTGCTTATAAACGTGTAACTAATTTTGTAATTTCGTAAAATGTTAAAATAAAAGCTACAAGGTTATGTTTACGAACATGTTTATACTAACCTCAAAAGTCGTGAAAGTATTACTTTTAAGTTTGATTTCTTTATTGTGAGTGATACACAGTACTCTCAACAAAACTTTCTAATCTCCAATTTATATTTGGTAAGTGAATTTAATGCTACAATAAATTTATATGCATGATAGTTACTGTACGATAAACCTAACCTATAGCGTATACACTTTCTTTATTTCCTCTGCGTATTTATGATTTGTATGTTGTAGAGGCTGTTTGATTATGAATCCTGATCAGCAACAAAAGATTTTAAAGATTGAAACGTTTATCAATGATGTATTGAAAGAAGACCTTGCTAAATTAGAGAAGAAGCTTGACGATAAGAATGCAGACATTGCTGAATTTATTCAATTAAAATCCATAATTGAGACTCTTCAGAGCAATGAATTCGATAAAAATGGCTTTAAAACGCAAGTAGACATTGGGCAGAACTTCTTCATCGAAGCCCAGGTTCCCGATGCATCCACTATTCTTTTAGATGTTGGTTTAGGCCATTACGTGGAATTTTTGCTCAATGATGCTATAACTATCATTAATGTGAGAATTAAACTGTTGGAACAGCAAATTGTACACTTTCGCAAACAAATAGCAATGACAAATTCTCACATTAAACTACTTCTCCTCACTATACAATGCTTGTAGTAGTCTAACACTGTATATATTGTCTTTCTCTAAATGTCTGTACATATGGAAACACTGTGAATAAATGTTACCTGTCTTTTGATTTTTGTTGTTTTATTGTTTTCTGCGTTGGCGGTTGCTAAGCATAATTCATTCGGTAATCTAATTTAATGGAAATCGTTGTCTGTGCTCCATTAATTTACCACTGCGAACGGCGGGCTTTTGTTTCCTCGTTAAGCGCAATTGCGTGAATTTACGAGGACCTTGTGCTTTGCTTATAAGTGATAGAGGTCAATCGCAAACGGATCAGTACGTTCCTCGCAACAAGCTGTTTTCTCATTTTCGCGACGCCTTCTCCCTTGAAGCGTTCCTTTAATGTCGGATTGGCGTAGCATCCCATGCGTGGAAAGACACAAAGAGTTTCTGGAGAAACTTATCGCGGCCTTGATCGATTGCACGTTCCAAAGTGTGTCTCGTGATAATCCTGTATCGAGATGGAGGGAACCAGGTCACTTGCGGGACATCATAAATTTCGATTTGGAGGACGGGCCACGGAGCCAGGATAGTCTGCTGGAAATAGCAAATAAAGTTTTCAAATACAGCGTTAAAACTGGCCATCCCTACTTCATGAATCAGTTGTTCTCTGGGTGAGACGATCAATGCACGAATTTGATTTTGGGAACAATCGCAAGCTTCGCATGTTTCTTTCTACGAATTTATTTGATGGAAATTTTAAGTGCGATAGAAGATAAGAACAGTTTTTCAAATGCCACCTGAATTACCCTTTAAATAGACGCGCATTTGGCCGCGAAACTTTAAAAAAAAAAATCTGTCAATTAATATTTAGGAAAACAGTCATTATGCCTCACAATGCCTCTGAAACTAATAATACTTTTAATTAACGAACAGACATATGAACAGATTTATTTGATGTAGATTGGATCCCTACGGTTTAGCCGGGCAATGGCTCACCGATACATTAAACTCTTCCGTGTACACGTACGAGGTGGCACCCGTTTTAACATTAATGGAACAATCTGTGATTACAAAATTACTGAGGATGTTTTACAACGAAGAAATCGGTATTTCTTCTGGAGATGGCCTTTTCTGTCCAGGAGGTTCCTTCTCAAATGGCATTGCTATTAACTTAGCCCGATTTTGGTTCAGGAAGAAAACTCAAAGTGTGAGTATTTAGATCAAGGATCGACATCACAACTGTTTCAGCGCCTCTTTTTATGAACACGTCCAATGCATATCATTGTATAGCAATTATATTTAATGGCATGTTTACATTTCAGAATAAAAATGTACCATCTTCGAATTTAGTGCTCTTCACATCCGAAGATGCGCATTATTCGGTTTTAAAGTGGGCAAACGTTTGTGACGTGGAAGTCATTCTCATCAAGACCGATAATCACGGTAGAATGGATGTTAACGATTTAAGAGCCAACATAATTGAAGAACAAAGAAAGGGGAATTACCCGATTTCTGTTAGCGCCACTGCAGGTATGTTAAGGAACTACATCAAATATTCATGCGCAAACAACGTGGAAATTACATTATGCAAAACACAATATCGAGGAACAGCTCTATATTGTTAATAATTATGTTTTTTTATGTTAATTTTTAGGGACGACAGTCCTGGGTGCTTTCGATCCACTAATTGAAATTGCGGACATTTGTCAAGAATTTGATATGTGGCTGCACGTTGATGCAGCCTGGGGAGGTGGTTTAATATTCAGCAAAAGGCATAGCTCTCTTTTGAGAGGAATACAAAGAGCAGACTCTATTCTGTTTAATCCTCACAAATTACTAGCTGTCCCTCAGCAATGTTCGTTGCTTTTAACTAAGCATCAGAACATTTTTAAAGAAGCACATTCCAAGCAAGCTCCCTACCTCTTTCAAAAAGATAAGTTCTACCCTGCAGACCTAGATGTTGGGGACAAGTATTTGCAGTGTGGACGCAGACCAGATGTGTTGAAGTTTTGGTTCATGTGGCAGGCTAAGGTAATCTTATATACAAATTAATTGTTAGTTAAATTTATTCCCATTTGTCAACAATTCCTTTGCTTAGTCTCAGCATAAAATATTGTCTGTGTAAAAATTCCTTTTCTTGAAGTATTGTGTAGTCTTTTGCATGACATGCTCCGGACACAAGATAAGACCTGCTCGTATGGCATAGAGGTTCCCCTTATTAATCTTTAAGTGTCAACCACTTATGCAAATTTGTCGAAAACTAGCCTTGGTAGCACTTTTTCCCCTGACTTTCCCCTGACCTTCCTTCAATTGTGCATCTTGTACTTTGTGGTAAGCTGCTGCAGCGGTGCACTCCGTACAAGTTAAGGGTCTGTGTGCTGTTTCAAGTGTTTGCCAGTATACTTATGCATACATTAACTTCCCCTGGTAGGAAGAAAGAATGTTCATACTGCACCTATTCATTGGGTTTTCAAGATCATAAAAGAAGCTCCTGAAATTTTCAAGGGGGTCTGTCGATAGCAGGGCATTTAAACCAGAGACTTTCCGTTCCTATCTGTCAATTAAGCATCACCACCATGTTATAGTTTTTAATAGTTTGCCATAAATCATATTTTTTTATAATTTTAACAGGAAGGTGTTTAGAAGAACAGTATTCTTAGACATGTCAACATTCAGGAGTTGTACTTTCAATCAATTCTTCATAATTTAAAAAGATATTAAGATAGGTGTAAAATAAATTAAGAAAATACAGTATCATTATTAAATTATAAAGTAAATTCTGAAAGTATTCGCATTTTTTAACTATTTTTATGTACATATCTACTGTAATGTCAAATTCATCTCTTCCTAACATACATGACACTATGATGACTGAAGAAAACTGGATTCTACTGATTCATTGTTAATTAGGGATAAATATAAAATACATGTTATGTTCTTTTGTTAGTAGAATGTTATAAATAATCATTGTTAATAGAGTGAATAACATTGTTTTTTAAGTATTCACTGTCTCATCAAGAAAACTTTCACTTCATGAATTGCATGGATGTAGTTTCTCCTTCTAATGCATCATTAAAGCACCAAATGTGCTATAATTAATTTTATTAGCATTTGAAATGTTTCCTTTTATATTTATATAGGAATGATTTTTGCAATTATTTATTTGTTTGGTTGGTATTATCTATTTAAGTCTGGTGATTATGTGATTCTGTTTTAGGGCGCTTCAGGATTTGAAAAACATATTGACCACTTAATGACACTCTCGGCACTTTTTAAAGAAGAAGTTGAAAATAGAGAAGGCTTTGAGTTAGTGATAGATTCGTGTTTTATAAATGTGTGTTTTTGGTTTATACCGCCATCACTAAGAGGTAAAAATTCATCGTGTAACTACAAGAGCCGATTAAACGACGTAAGTGAAATAATGTATTTATATTGTAGTTATAGTTTTATGTAACAATATGAAAATAACGAATGATAAGATTCCTTATCGTTATGAAAAGAACATATTACTAGATGATCTATAGATTTGTATCGAGTTTAAGTTGGTGAGACTGGAATCCCAATGTGGTTGGCAGTACTGATGTACTTTTTTGTTTTGTGTGCCGCGCGTATTTACAAATAAATATATTTGAAACGTGATAAACACAACACAGTTAATTTGAGAATGAAAATAAAAACAAAGGATAAATTTAATTCGCATCAATAATCAATAATGTCGGCAGTAAGTAATCATAATAGAGTTTTGCAAAATTTAAAAAAGTAGTTACAAGCAGAGATTCAAAAGAGGATTTTAAATTGGTGTTTTTTCTTTAATGGAATTAAGAAATCAATTTTCTAGACAGATGTAAGAAGATAGAAAATTTCAAAAACGATGCCACGGGAATTACATTTTGAAAAACAATGTTATATTTTTGTAATTTTAGTATGAAGTGATTTTATCGACGATAAGTACAACAGGAACTTTCGTTATCTCTTGTAGATATCATGTTATTGATTGTAGGTATTAAAATTGATCGTTTAAGTAGATTTCGCTTGTACCAGCAGTTGGTTTAATTCTACTTTATCGTCTGATTCTTACAAGTTCGATATCAAATTATTTATATACCCGAAAAATTAAAATTTGAATACAAATATAAGTTCAACATATCTAATATCTCCTAAGTCTAAAGAATACGTACTCAATAAAAAGTATGTTTTTAAATTTCTGTTTTTTATCAAGGTTGCACCGAAGTTAAAAGAGAAGATGACCAAAAGGGGCAGCCTAATGATCAACTATCAGCCGCTTCATGGAAAACCGAACTTCTTTCGGTTCGTGATACAAAATTCAGGAGTGAATACGCAGGATATTTATTACGTTCTCGACGAGTTGGAGAACCTTGGGGAGACTATTTAAATTTCGCATTTATTGTATAAATCAAGTCACGCATACACAACTGTATACAAAAACAAAAAACTATCAACAATACAATAAATCAAGTTAAAGTAATAAATGAAATATACTTTAAAGGAATATTAAAATTGAAATCAATATCAGTGAAATGAAAATGGAGTTTCATTTCCATTTTGCCGTTCTCTTTATACCTTGTTTACATAAATTTCAATGTTGCGTTATGGTGTTTAAATAAATGCACGTTTCGATTAAAAGCTTTATTTTTCTACGGTAAAAAATGTCCGGTTTATCCGGCGCCACGCGAACAAAGCAACGAATTCTAGCCACGACAATCAATTCCCGCGAGTTAACTGGGCGAAACCTAGCAGCCAGTTGATCTGATTAGGCGAGAGACCGCCACTAAATTTCTGATGCCAAGGTACGAAGTCAATTCGTGACTGCCTTCGTCGCACAGCCCGCGGCGTCGCTTCGTACCCGCCCGACTAATCCTGATACAAGTGACAGCATATAGAGAAGCCCTATGTATATTTATAGAACTACGTTCGTACTATGTAGAACATAATGATTTGCGACCACGGCTGTAGCTCATTCTATCGAAAGAGGCGTCTGCCTGGCGTTGTTTTCGTATAAATCTCTCGATAACGGCGATTCAATTGCCATTCAATTTGCAATTATACAGCACCGATCGTTTCGTACCATATTTTCCGATAAATAATTATTTCTTTGAAACCTTGTCGTACGTTCATTCGTTTCGCAATATTTCCATTCGATAGTCCATACGCGTTTAATTGATTTTCAGTCAAGCAGTTGCTGATCGTAGTTAGGGTATATTTTGAGAGAACAGGAAAATGGTACTTGACTGTTTAAGCGATTACTGTATGAATTTTATTTTATCTTTTAAAAGAGATAATTTAATTGTAGTTTTTTTTTTGTCTAGAAGACCATGGTAAGTGGACACTAATCTGCTCCATTTAGATATAAAAGAAATGATAAAGAACCATCCCTTGTTAGGTGATTGACGTTACAGCTACCTGGTGATTCCTTGGTGGTTCACTTTTTTATAATTTAAGAGGTACGAGTATAGTAACGACAAGGTTAAAGTAGAAAATAATTTAAACTACATATAATAGTATAATCTGAATATTATTCACGGTTTCCATAGCGTTCGTAGTTACGTAATTATGTTTTTGTTGTGATATTTTTAATGATCAAAATATTTCCATTTCTTTTCACACTTGCCTTTGCGCGGAGGATTATCCAACAAAATGAGATTACTTCGACACGCTTGTCGACTTTGCAACACTTACTACATTTTTGTGGCTTTTCCATCTAAGCTTTATCGTTCATTTAACATATTTGCAACATTCATCAATGAACGTATTTTCATTCGCCGTCGATCAGTTCCATCGCCGCTCTATGACCAAGTATATTGTTTGTAATTATTTGAAAATCAGAAATTACTTCAATCGTTTAATAATATAACATCTTTTAAATGAACTTAAGTTATCCACCTGTTATTTGTAAATGTGTAATAATAGATATTTAAATTAGCGATTCAATATTTTAATTTTCTTTAATTTTGGCAAAATTGATTTTTACTCTCTCAAGAGGAGAAATGTCGTATTTCATTCTGAAATAGGTCTGTTGTATTTACGATAAAAGTTTCAGCGACCCGTGTTGGCAGGGTTCGATTTGCAATCCGTATGAAACATGTAATCCCGACCGCATCGCATATTCCAATCAAAAGTGACGGATGTGTGTCACGTTGATTGGTGTATAGGATCTGTAATAAAAATTTGAAAGCATTCAGAAACTGTCGGTCTCGTTGTACGAATACATTAATCCTTAAAAATCTTAGAACATTTATTATGTTTCACGTGCAACAGAATTATACAACTTCTAGCAACTAACTATACAACTACTAACGACTAATTATTCTGGCCATACCTAGTTTTAAACATATTCGTGAACATCACTATAATTATTCATTTTAGAAAAATATTATGTTTCGTATGTTTAATCTGCTGAAGGATATTCGGTAATTTCATTAATTTTTAATCGCGACGCCATCGTGTGCCATAAATTGTTCCTTCAAGGGTGTTTTTATCGCCAGAAATTTGCATTTCAGTCACAATAAACCGTGTTAACGAAATGCTTAGTATTTAATTGTTGTTATCGTTGAATAGGATGTATAATTCTGACAAACAATTCCAAATGCTCGCATGCATAATTAATAATAAAAACCACGGTAACGATCATGGTAATCGTGTGGAATTTTCGATCGTCAAAAGTCATGAGTTGTACAATGACCGATAAATTGCAAAATAGAACGAAATCTCGTTAACATAATGCGAGCGCCGAAAGCCTCTCGTATAAACATGCCAACGTTATTCTCTCGCACTTCATCGTTTTGTTTTCGACAAGCTACATCGAATAATAGAATTAAATTCGTTCATTCGTTTCGTTCATTATCGTCTATGCTTTTCTTCCCCAGGAACAATAAAATTTCGTTTGATTTCATAAGGATGTTGCTGTTTTATTTCACAGTTATTCTATGTGTAAACATGTCATTAAGATATGAAAAACAAAAGAAATGTAGTTTAAAAATTGATTTGAGTTTCGGGTCTGTTGCAGTACAGTCCTTATAAATTTCAAAAGTGATTTCAAACTTCTAATGTACATATTAGAGGAAGACTCAAAACTATAGAGTCAAAAATACTTCAAAGATTAAAAAAAAGAAAACACTTCAGACGACTAAAAAACACTCCATTCATTTCAATACGGTTCTTAACCACTATTATTTTCATATTTCGAATTTGCCCTAAATACCGATTCACTTTAGAGCTTTAAAAGAATAATTTTCCTCGGTAGTGTATCGAATAAAACAACCCATTTTGACGCAGTGGGTCGAGGTTTAATGCGAAAGTGCAACGATCAGACGTAATCGATAGTAAATATGCAAATAATATGCTTCACTGTACAGGTCTTGAACGTGTTTCTTTATCGTATTAAGATAGGGTGTGCGAGAAACCCTTTACAGGGAATCGGGCTTGTGTGCTACGTTCCTGTCTCCGAGTCACTGCTAGGGGTGCTTGCCCTGCGGATGAACTTAGACAGTAGGTTGCTGCCGCGAAAGACGGTGTTAACGTCGATAGTCACCATTCGAAGCGTTCAGTAACCCGAATGTCAGTCGATATCTGCAAACTCGACGGCCAGGATGGGAAAGGTCTCCCAATTAACGTGCCACAGGTACCATCTTTTTCATTTGTTCGACTGTATTTCTGGCCATTAACGGTTGTAGTGTAAATTAAATCACGCACTTTCAGCGAATTTAAAAAGCACTATTGACGTTGTGCTCGCTAATTGCGAACTGCTCGCGAATTTTGTAATAATAGAAAATTCTGCACTGTAAGACTTGTAAGACAGTGTAGTGTTTGGGAAAAAATATCGTTTTCTAGAATTATGATATAAATTCTTCTGTAACCTTTGTGTCGATTTAAGTAATTAATTTTTACGTTTTAGTGTGACTAACTTTAGCATTCATTTACGAGCTAATTACATTTAGAATTTTATGTCTCACTATCACGTGATATTAATTTTTATGAACGATATTTTTGTCGCTTGAAGAACGTGGGACTCCTGGAAACGTATCGTTACGTCATGGAGGACGCAGCAGGTCAGTATTAAAGATATATTATATCCCCCTTTCAAATTATTTAACTTGTTTTGCAATATATTTGTTATATACATATTTAAATTTTATGTAATTAATAATTTATTTTACTTTTCTCTTTTACGATAATAAATTGTATCTGTATTTAATTTCTATAAGATTCATTATTTTATCGAGTAGGAAACTTATTATTATTTCTGTTACGTAATTAGTACTTCTGTTATTGAAAATTTGTATTTACTCGTCGTTTTGTAATTCATCTTATATTTTCTTTTCCAGATCCTAGAGTCGGGGATTGGTTTTTAATGGGCAGCCCATTCCCATTGTTAGGAATTACATCCCTTTATCTGGCGTTCGTTCTTCGTCTCGGACCACTTTATATGAAAAACCGAAAGCCGTTCAGTCTGAACACAGTCATGATTTTCTACAACATATTTATGGCGATCGCGAGCGCTGCTGTATTCAACGGGGTGAGATCAAAGCAAGCATTTCTATTACGTTTCGACTTGAAATTTGGAATTATTTTCATTAAATCCTATAAATCCAAGTGTACCTCACACTTAAATTTACTAAATTAATTATATACATTTTACAGATGATTATATTATCTGCGTAATATTGTTAAATAATGTTTTTCGAAATGCAATTATTTCGCTACTGCACTTTCTCATTGATTCTACATATACTAAGATTAATACAGTATTGCAGAACAAAATGTATTATTTATCGTATACAACCAAAATAATTTCTACGTTCTATTCTAATTTAATTATTAATTTCGTCGAAATTCTCAAATTAATAAATTTTATTTTGTGAAAAAGAAAATCGTTACATTTCTTTGAATAATTAATTTATTACTAATTCAAACATAATAATTTAATTTGCTACTTTAGTTTGTACTTGCTGCATTGCATCTGCTTGAAATATTCAATATACTTTTAAATTTTCAGCTGCTTACGTCTGGCTTTACTACAAAATTGTCTCTTGGCTGTGAGCCACACGTTGTTTCGTACGATCCCGAGTCTCTTCGCGTAAGTATAACAGTATGGATCTTCAAGAAACATAAATTTGAGTCACATAAAACTTTCATTTTTCATAGATGGCTCGTTGGATATGGAGGCTCTTAATGTTGAAAGTCTTCGAGCTGAGCGATACCGTCATCTTCATTCTGAGAAAGAAGTACAATCAAGCATCCTTCCTCCACGTTTATCATCATACGTCAACCGTTCTACTTTCGTGGATAGCGTGCAAATTTGTCCCAGGTAAATTATAGCAGCCTAACATAGAATAACGATTTATTCATCTGTATATTAAAGTATATAAAACCTGCTCACCCTCAAACGACTGTATCCAACTTCGTAGAATTTTTGCATATCAAAAAAATTCCTCGCAGAATTTTAGACGATACGCACAAGAATATTCTCTACAAATTTAATATCGATCAAACTAGTATAAGAGTATTAGTAGAGAGAATTTAAACCTTTTTTTATATCAAATTAAATTCGTTGAAGTTCAATTCAATTGTCCCATTTATTTCGTTTCCACCGGAACAAGCGAACCACGTAAAAATATATCTGATTTCCTCCAATGTGTCGCGTGACCAACTAATTCCCGACGAACCACAAATTCCCACCAATTGAAACTGTGAATTGCGATATTTGCAGGCGGGATGTGGACGTTCGCGATTATGCTAAACTGCATAGTGCACGTGATTATGTACACCTATTATCTCCTTGCCTGCTTGGGTCCAGAAATGCAAAAGAGGATCGCGCCTTGGAAACAATACATTACGGGATTACAAATGGTACGTTTCCATTTTCTATCTGACTTCACTATCTGGTACGTTGCATACAGCTCGCAATGCATATATATTCTCGTGCCGCTCGTTGCCCTGACTGAATTGCCGTGCTGGGAGCGTTATTCGCTCATTTCACCGTGCACGTCCCCGTATCGCGTAATCGTAAAATTACATTTCGTCGCGCGGCGAATTTTTCAAAAGCAGAATTGCTATTGACGTTCGGTCGCCTCGCCGTTGGAACGCTGGCGTTGGGGCAAAGTAAATTAATCTAAGCCGATAAACGCCGCGGAATGGAAAACAACGAGTAATGAACGACTTTTTGCGGCAGCATCGTTGCGAAAACATTTCGCGAAACAGTTACACGGATAACGATTATGGCATAAAACACTCGTGAACGTGCATACGTTTCTGAGGTGAAAGGAATATACGTACGCGTTGCCACGGGTCTTGTTACGGGTACTGGGTTCATTTGGAAGAATAAGGAAAAATATTGGCTAGAAAAATGAATTAATTAGGTTGGTATTAGAGATAAGACAACTTTCACTATTGCTATCTTTTCTTTATTCCTTTTAACTATCTTTATCTCTTTAATATCCCATTGGGACCATTGGAAACTTTTTTTGATTTTTTTTTTTTTTTGTAATTCTGAATGTATAGTAGGAAAAGAAATAAAATACGACAGAAAATATAATACAATTGGCAAAAAATCATACCCCAAAAACAAGGATAAATCGGGACCATTGAACAGTGAAATACGGTTTATATTTACTCCAAAATTTATGTTTCTACTGGCGTGCCAAGGATTGCAGATGAAATGCATACAGCTATAAAACATAAATGTCAACAGGGATACAACAAAATACATGATGAATGAAACCGAAAGAATAATTGAAAAGCACAACAAGGGACGAAATAATGAACGCCTGAAAAAATGCAGCAACTATTGATTGGGATTCCATTGAACTGGATGTAACGAAACAGTTAGTTACATGATTGAAAAACTCCATGGTGGAACTCGGTCGTCTATAACAAAACGCAAACACACACGTTACTCGAAATTAACGAGTACGAATAAACACATGAATAAATCTTTTGTCTTCTGTAAGACATAGTCCACAGTCCATAACAAATTTTGTTTTGGTATTTGAATTTTTTTTTTTCAGTTAGTGTAATTGTGAAAAAGTTACAGTTTCCTTGAATTTACTCCAGGGAAAAAGTCGGTAAGATAGTCAACAGTAAGTAGAGCGACAGTTCACAGGCGTTACGAGGGCTGACTACGAAACGTCTGACCCAATACGGACCGCAACCGCTTCCAAGACTGACTCTTCCTTCGTCCGACAATAAATGCATACTTACAAATACTGACTCTTCTTTCGTCCAACAATAAATACATTCTTACAAATTTAATTATAAAATGTGAACTGTGAACAATGTTCACTTGAAATTATAAATAAATCGACGATCGAAAAATGTGAATGGCGTTTAATGAGAAGATATAATAAATTCTACACATCCGAGCAGATTTTTCTACGGACTTTTACTATCACGCCATCAATTTTGCTAACAACACTCTCCGCAGGATTGTTTGTAAACACGTTAAAAAGAACGAAACGAGAGAAAAAAAAAACCAGCTGGAACACGGCCGTACCTTTAGTTATCGAAACGCTGTCGAAAGGCGCAATACGTTCTCCCAATGAATACGAAACACACGGCGAGCTAAGCGTGTGTTGCACTTGGCACGGAATGCGCATATCGGCCCCATATTCGCCGATCGTCCTTCCTAACTCGATAACCAGGTTTTCACGAGGGCTGAAAAGGTCGTAAGTGCCGGATGCAGAATTACACGTGCAGTCGCGAGCAGCGATTCGATTTGGGTTCGAGCCCCGAGAGGAACAACAGCGGGATGAAATGGCGACCGACGAAAGCTCGTCCCGTAGAATGTAACGGGGAGGGTGGACAGGGGGGAGAGTGGCGTCGGTACGGTTTTTAATTAAATAATCCGCCAGTGGGAGAACTTTTATTTCTGCCGAGATATCGACGGAACGATTTATTGGCTAACGTGGTCGTTTAATTTCAAGCAAAGCGTTTACACTATGCGAAGCGGAACGTAAAGGGGGGGGGGAGGGGGTATGAAGAGGACCCCTGACGGGGTAGAGTGCCATTAGTATATTACGTATAAGGGAGAAAGACCTTGATAAGCTTGTTGTCTGTGAATGGGTATATTTTGTTTTGTAATTATTTGTTTGTTTTAAAATGAAAATAATCATACAAATGCGAAAGGAGATCTTTTTCCTTTGTTGTTGCGCAAGGACAGAGCGCATTAACGAAGGTGTTAAGATAATATTTATTGATACTATCGATAAAATATTCTTTTAAAATATATTTTGATAATACGTTTAGTTGAAAATAATTTTTAAATTGCAGAATGGAGGTTAAAAATATGTCGTCTGTGTTTCCAGGTCCAGTTTGTGATCATGGTATGCCACACGTTTCAAGCTCTGCTGCCGTCCTGCGAGCCAAATCGAAAACCAGTGGCTTACATCTATATGTCCCAGATCCTCACTATGTTCTACATGTTTTGCGACTACTACAAGAAATCGTATCTCAGAAAAAAGACCGAGTAACGCTTCGACGAGTATCATGGCGAGCGAAGTCTCGAATCGATTCGCAATTAACAACTAGAGATTAATTCATCGTTGAACTATAGGATCTCAATACACGTATAACGTTTCGCGTATCCATCGTGCGCCCCGGAAAGCTTATGTAATTACGACGATACGTGGATCATGCATATTAACTCGAACGTTTCCAGAATGTAGCGCTTACGATCATAGGAACGACTTGTTGCTCGTAACAGGAAGTCTTTGATATAATCAGTGAGACTACCGAACGAAAATCTTTTCAAACAATTCTGTTTCAGAATACAATAACATGTAAGGTGGCAGTTGCTATCTTTCCACCCATTTTACCCTGAAGGCAGTTTTTATCGCGTTCGTGGAAACCCTCAAAGCTTTTCGCGAGACAAATGCAGGCTTGGATTAGAAAATTTATTTAAAATTAAGTTTCTAAAATACTGGAAAACGATATTAAGTATTGGCTGCATTATTTTAGTAGAGACACAATTGTCAAAGCAGCAGAGTTAATATAATACAAGAAGAGAAATTATTGGTTATAAAAAAAGAAGTTAATATACTACAATTTCACGCAAAAGTTTTTTGGGAAATTGATCTGTGTACGAATATATTCTACACCCACTGTATGCTATCTTCAAGAAAATCTAATTATTCTCCCCAGCGTTTACATTAATTCCAGTACGAGAAGCGCGGTTGATTGTCAGTTTAATTTCATCGCGTCGAACCAGTTCATCCGTTTCCTCGTATATTTGTTATTAAAACTCGCCGTGAACGTCACGAGGATTAATTTTATTCAAATAACCACCTTTTCTCGGCAGGTCGTTTCGAGAAGAATGGCGATGAGCCGTATAATGCTGCCAGCCGCCGTAAAAATTATAGACTCCAGCTTTTGTGGCCCGACTCTTCATTAGCTCTTTCGTCCAGGGAATCCAGGACGCGTGTCCCGCGTAGTAATAATTCCATGGAAAAAGTCCGAACGGAGCGATCGCAGCGGCGGATACAGCGACGCGTCATTTGATATATCGTACGCGTCGGCGTACACCTGAGAGATATTTATCAGGCACCAAGGAAAAACTGTTTCGACGCGAGACAAACCATAATAGAAGAATAAAATTCGCGTATCCGAGTCAGCCCGTGTTTGTTCGCGGGAATGCTTTTAGTCGGATTCTTTTTTCATTGTCTTTCGCCCATCCTCGTCCCATCGGCGAATCGAAACGTATTACATTTTGTTGGGCACAATATATCGACAACGGTGACGTTGCTCCGCGAGATTCTACTCGCAACCGTGATTTCGTTATGGGGGTACTTTTTTGTTTCCAACAGTTTCGAAGCAATTTTTATGATTCTTTAAAGGGCAAAGTGATGGACAAACTTCGGAGATTTCGTACGTTTATTTATACATGAATTATCGCATAACACCAATATTTTTAACGAAGATAAGATATCATTACTCATATTATTACAAGTATGACTGTTTTTTAATTTGCCTAATATTATAGTAGCGATTATAATACATTTCTATCGATTTGATAATTAGAATCATTAATAATGCACGAATATCTGCTCCGCTGATGAAGCTTTTTCTTGTCAGGATATATTCTAAATGCTTGTACGATTTCCAAATAATTGAAATTTTTTAACAGTTTTCTTATTTAATGTTGTGTTCACCCTTAATGTTCTCAGCTTTTAATTCGTTGATAGACTGTCAGTTCACCTGAGAGTACTTGGACCACTAAGGGTTAATATGTCAAGTAATACTTTATAGATTAAGATCGAAAATTTAAAATCTGTTGTTTTATACTTATGAAATTATTGGGAGAAGTTATATTTTATTTTTCAAAAATGGGAGAAGCTTATTCAGCGAACTAATTCTAGATAAATATATTCGCCCCTGCAGATTGATTTGGTTTTAATAAAAATGGCGATGTAGACGCGGTATGCGTACGGTAGAAGTAAACATTGCTAGGAATAATCCTAAGGATTTATCACTTATACTTACAATTATAGATTTTAAAGCGAAACTCATACGATACATATATATTTTATACATGTATTAGAGTAACATACCAAAATGTTTGTAATAAATATTATTCTATACACGTACCGAACGGTGTTGCGTATTAAGTATCATTAATAACTATACCCTTTAATTATTTCGGATTAAAATATGAATGCAAAGGCTTCCCCAAAATTGGCTTTACGATTTCGATATTTAATAAAACACAAGTAGCATAGAAAATATTCGATTTTTTTATTTCAAATGAAAGTACACATAATTAAAATTTATCGTATAATACGATAATTAGGTGTCCTGTTATTAAAAAACAAAATACCAAATTAATTTTTAAACAAATTAAAAATGAGCCTGTTGTTTGTTTGAATACAAGTTGATTAGTCATACCAACATCGATAGCTATTATTGTTAATTCACAAATGCCGATACATCGTTATTTAAAGGTAAGTTACGCATACATCTACATAGTACAAAATATTCGCACAAAATATTTGTATTTATTTTCTGCTGGAGGAATATATTTCATTGTATCTGCGCAATGGTCGTCTTCCACGTACGTGGAAGCATCAACTCTCGTGGATACGCGAGTCCGGAAGGATGGCGTTAGAGCTGCCGTTTTCCCGGCCAGCCGAAATTAGCATAGAGGCTTAGCGCGTCCGTGGCTTAAAGTCGACACGCATGGTTGCACGCCGATAAGACTTTATTAACGTCGGGTTTATTTATCCTGTAATTTCGGCCGGACCCTAACCCTCTACACTAGTACCAGTGACTTTACCTGTCCGACCTCGGGATAGGCTGGCTAACAGAAACCGTTTGGCAAGTGCGGGTTTTTAGAGTAATTACGAAGTATAAAGCTTTCGTCACTGAAACTATATTTCGTCGGATTCAACCTTTTTACGTCTTTGAAATTAGTGTCATTTTTATATCATTGATATCATTGTTGAGATTATTTTCAAAAATCTTAAAGCTTCCTTTATGTTCTTTTTGATCCCAGAACTGGACAAGGACAAAAATAGCTGAAAGGATTGTCCTTCCCAAAAAGGAAAGTTTCCGCTCTCTGTCTCATTAGACTTTAACAGGAGATTATCGTTCGTTACAATGAATTATGAATATGACAAAGTCCCAAAGATGTATCCCATTCTATCCCTAGAGTACGAAATGACTCACGTGTTCTCCACTGCTACGATATTTACGACCACGAAATAAAAAGGAGAAAAATGGACCTTCCTCTGCTAAAGGTATGACCATGGAGCCGCCTGTTTCGCCCCAGTTTTTCGAATTCATTTTTTAGATTTCTGAGGTTTACGCGTGTCCAACATCGTGAATTCCTTTTGTCCTGTCACATTTCTCAGGATTATGTTCTTCCATCCCAAAAATATTCTTGTTGGACACCATTTTCAAAGAAGAATATTTCTTATTTAAATCATCCCTCGGCAATGTATTAAATTATCATCGTACTGAGATTTTGTCTCTGATTTGGAGCATGTGAAGTTTCTAAGTCCGAATAGAAAACTACAAATATTGGCTAATAAAAAGTGACACCGCATCCAGGTTACCACAATCTGATTTCCCTCTCCTCGTGTTCGTCGTAGCATCATTTATACACACGCGAAATATTCCACGGTTTACGAGCTGGAGCTTTGTACGAGGGAAGTTCTCTTTGGACTTTTTCAATTTGGAAACGCAGACTTTTGGTATTCTACCTTTTCCGCTGTTCCGCGACGTTCAATGGTGTATCCTTTGATCATTGGGATTCTGGAATAGCGCGAGGACTGCCTAATGCAAACCGTTGACTAACGTCAAGCTTGCGACCTGCGACGCGCTTTGTTTTATTTTTCCCGGCGAATAAAAGTGCACGTTGACAATCAAGAAATTTTCGTTGCGTGAAAAATGGTGAAGTCTATCCCAGTTTCGAGTTTATTTTTGTGGAAAACTAGGACGGGGCCGTTGTACTTGTTTGCGACAGCTATAGTAAAACTGGCATTTAATGGGACAACAAAAAAATATAGGAAAAAATCCTAAAATAAATTATGGGGGTTCGCGATCGGTTGATTTTCAATCTGTAATTTATCTGTAAATTTTTTCCTCTAACATGGTATTATTAAACTAGTGCCACTAGAAATAAAATTATCACTCATCGATGCCTAGGAATGCCAAGAAATTAAAAAAAAATACAATTTGTTATAATATATTAGATAAATTAATGCAATGCGTTGAAACGACTGATTCAACCATAGCACGCATTAATTTTACATTTTGATGAGTTAAGCAAATGCAAATGAAACTGCGTACCACTAATAGTAACTAAAACATACTTCTGCGGTTGCAAACTGGCATATATGTTTATTAGCATCCGCAGAGTTGGCGCAGCTGATTATATAACAAGTTTAAATTTATTCGCAAACATGGGAATATTAATTGATAACAATACAAATACAAATAGAAAGGGCATAGTAGAGGGCAATGTAATCTATGCGTATATGATCGTTTGGTCCGAAATAGTCAATAAGTGATTGAGAATCTTAAATGATTATAGAGTTTATTAACAGTGTGGTCTATATTACTACTGGCATACCTCTATTCATCTTCTTACCAACAGGGAATTAAACTCTCAATTAGAATAAGCTTCATCAACAGAATATTCTACCGACAGGATGGTCTACTTCCATGACAGAGTGCTCTGTCGAACGAGTCTTACCAAGTGCACTGCGCTATCCAAACTCAAATTTTCATGGCTCATCACCAGAGTAATTTACATTACTGCCAATGTAGTCTACATTGTTCACAATAAAAATAAAACAAGGTTTCGACTAATATTATTTCATTTTTACGACTTTCAACCAAATCCGAAACATTATTTCAAACAGTGACCGATTTAGAATGAAATGGCCCTCTTGCATAAACCTCTACGTGTATGGGCCGTTTAAGGCCCGAGTTAGACGAGCGTTTGTCACGCTGTGTTCAACGCGCTGCTCTTTTGTCGTCCGAATGCCGCCGGCGTGCGCTCGTGTAGTCAAATCAATTGCTAAACGTTCTATGCATTCGGACGAGGAAAACGCAGCGCTGCGACACGCACCGTAACAAACGCTCGTCTAACCGAGACCTAAACCAGCTTTGTCACATACACGCGTTACACACATCCACACCGTTTACGGATGCTCTCGCACAGGGAGTCCTTTTAGCATTGAAAGGCCACATGTCACTTCACGGATTGCTCGTAAGCTGCCAAGCTTCATGGCAAAACTCAATTGTGCTTAAACTATTAGAATCAGGAGACACATACTCGTCGCTAGACTGCGGATTTCATGTAAATATTTGTGATACAAGCGAATATAGTAAATACATGCTGAACATAACCAAAATTTACGTACACTTATGGAAAACGTAATGATAATATTAATATATTAATTGTAGAATACATTCATCAGTGTGCGAATACCTTCTTGACAACGAAATTCTTGTTTACAATCAGTAAAATATTACCAAACGCTTCTATAACTATTAGAAGGTAATGGAAATATGAAATTTGAAAAAAAAAATATACATGTCGAATCGAGTAACCTCCCCCTTTTCGAAGTCGGTTAAAAATACAGAATCGGCCAGGATAACACGAATCGCGGATCCCTTGATCTCGCTGCACCGACGACGCGCGACAGAGAAGATCTTGATATTTATGATCGATGTAAAACATAAGGCGCCGCGGCGTGACCCAGGCAGAGAACGTGCTTGGTGATAGCATGCTGGAATTTAATAACCACCGAGCACGGACTTGAACTCATTTAGAATTTAATACTAATTTAAAAGAGATTAGTTCCGTATCCGGCCCTAGACAAGGATCACTACCCTCTCAGTCACCCCCTTCGTCCCGGGGCAAATTTCAGGGGCAGTAACCGGGCACAGAAGCCGTGTTCCCATGGGGGAAGCGGCTTACTTAATTGAGCTTAATTTAAATTTAATTTAATTTCCCCTGCGCTCCTCTTCGCGCTCCCCTGATGTACTTACAGATACCGACACGCGTGTCTTTTCTCAAGTTCGGAATATTTTGGAACAATGACTGGCGAAATTAAAAGTAATTCCGTGCGATGATACGATCCGTATACTTCGGATTCTTTTTTTTTAAATTACTGGATTAGGGACGATGCTTTTGTTGAAATGTATGATAAAAATGCTTCTGCATTCTTTATTTTCAATGATGTAGTAGAATACATGAGAGCATATATTATTAAATAACAATTGCAGAGGGAAACGTCTAACTCTTTTCGACTCGTCCCAAATGCGGTATTTACGCAGTAGAAACAGCTCGTCATAAGTCAGACGCGTCTTCGCCTACCCCAGAAGGCGTAATCGCGTAATCGTGTATTTCGTTTTCGCAATAATTTAAAGGCGTGAATTTCTGAGAAACTGCAGGGCTAAAACCAAGCTTTCCACACGAAACGAAACAAATCTATCGAAACGCAAAAGTCTCCAGTGATTTTTCTCATTTCTTCTGGAGAATTTACGAGAGACGGTTATGGCCTTTGAAAATTTTTCATTCTAAAACGCAGGAACAAATCATCGAGTTAGAGCGCAACGAGAGAAGGACCATTTCCAACAATGTTTTCATAGTCGCGCATACGCGACGCATGCATATTCATCCAAAGAATTTCCGTTGCCAGCGACTCCGAGCTATTCTTTCGCGCGGCAGTCATTGCTACCATTATTATCCGTTTTTTATTAAATGAACCGTGCTGTTTTTGTAATAAAAATTAAATTTTCATAATAAAAAGCGCTAGCTCTACCACCGTTTCCTTCACAAACGGTTTTCATTAAAAAATAATTTATAAGTTTTAAAAGCATAGCATCGAATTAAATGTGTTAAATACTTCTGATGGCTTATATCAATATTGCATAGCTGATATAAACTTTGTAAAATGTAAGAGTATCTGTTAAACGCGTTAAACGAGTCTTATTTGACCGATGACACACTGAGTCATTACTCTCGGTGTTACCGACTAGCAAATAACCGAAATACGTTCGCAAGTTCTAAATCATCCCAGACCTCCTAAAACTCGAGATAACAAATAACCTATTACCTCAGAGTTCACGAATGGAAGGGATCGAATCTTTCGTAAAGACCGGGAGCATCGCCTGCAAGAGAACAATCCACAACCTCGTACGTCCAATCCGGTCTACCTGACAGTACGGAACCTAACGAACCTTCCACAATCACGAGTAAAACGAACATTCAAACACCGTCGTCCTTCCCCGTCTAATTCGGCGCGCAGAAGAAGAAAGTGCAACGGCTAATCAAGCGGTCACACGATTCCTTCCGCAGCTGGTCGCGATAAACGGATTACGAGCGGCTACGTGCATCGAACCAAAATTAATTCAGTCGTGGTCGCGTTGGCGATGTGGCGCAAAGGACGAGAACACCGTGGAAAAGAAGAGGATGATGTAAGGGAAGAAGGTGGCAAACAGGAATGCCTCGCCTTATCCACAGCATTCTTCGTTGTTCGAAATGGCCGACTCGGGCTAGAAATGGGAAAGGGGGTGGAAGGAAGTGTCGTTGATGGGGTAGCTAATGAGTGAGAGCGAGGATAATGTCGTTATAATAAGTAGCTGCGGCGAAGAAGGTAAGGTAGTGTTTTATAGCGCGAATGGTCCGCCCTCCTAAGGACTTTAAATGTCCTTGCAGACGTTAAGTGACTCGGAGTGGAAGCCAGATAGCGCTTTATTGCTATCATCCAACCCGTTCCACGGTCCACCATCGTTCTACTTCGCCTCTTGTAGACCGCAGCTACTTATTTTGTCGGCGCACAGCCTGGAAACCTTTCGTTTCTTCTGGTTCCGGGTTTGATCGATAATTCTTATACGCTACGTAATTTCTCTACCAGCTGAGTTATGTTATACCGTTTAAGGAGGTACTCTCCTATTTTCGATAAGGTAAACATATTCTTTTATTTTTATAACACTCTCGGTCCTTCCGTATCGATCGAGACGATACCACTAATACTTGTGAAATTGATTGCAAGTGTCTTCCTGAAATGAAAATTTCGCAAACTCGATTTCGTAAAATGGTATTAACTTCTCCTGGAAAGTGTGGCCGTGCAGACTCGGTTTATCTTCGGCCGAGGAATTCCTGATCTCCGATGGACACGAAATTATCGAAAGTTCTCATATTTCGCTCGTTTTTCCTAATTTTATATCTGATCCATCTTCGTTGAAGCGACATCGGACATGCTCCCCGGCAAAGTAGAAAGCTATTCGTTTGTCAGAGTTACCGGTAACAATATTACCTTATCAAAGTTTATCCGAAGCTTCAGTCAAGAGCGAAACTTTGAACTGGAAGAGGGAAAACCCTAACGAAGTCGGTCGTCCACTTCTTGCAGATTGAACTTTCTCGTCGTACTTCGCCGATGAATATTCAGAGTCTTGTATGTAAAAGTCGGTGGGAAAAAAATACGAGGATACATTCCTAACCCGAATGATGTTTTATTCCACCGTGAATTAGGAAAAGAGAGGTAAGAGGAAAATGTGACTCCATTAACCTGTGCTTTATAAAAAAAAAAAAAAAAAACTGAAAAAGAAAACTTCCAGACAGGTGCGCACAAGAATGAATACCGTGTCGGTGGCCGTTTGAATTACAAAACCGTTCTGTATAAATTGCGCACAATCTGCATAAGAAACAAAGGAATCTGTCTCCTTGTTCCAGGAAATTTAACCCTGAATTTCGTTACTCCTTGGAAGAGACCCGAGGTTGCACCAAGCGATACAAGTCGCCATTTCGTTACATTGTCGATTGAATTTACATCTTTAAAATAAAGTGACGTTGCCTAGACAGACAAGAAAGTAATGGAAACAAGAGGAATCTTGGAATGCTTGAAAATTGTTAAGAATTTTATCTCAAGAATTCTCAAGCATAATCCCTACTTATCTTGTATCGTTGTACAGGTCAGAAGATTTTTCTATAAATGTTCAGCAGCGATTCAGAGCGCTCGACGCGTTGCAGTGATAGTTCGACGCTTCACACGGTATTGGTTCCCTGGTTAATAAGAAAAATAATGCCCCGTCTCGCGGACGGTTGCAGAAAAATTGTTTTCCGGAAACGGTTTCCCGTCCGCAAAACCCTCGCGATACTTTCCCCTTCTTAGTTTTATTTTCCAGCCGTTCACCGAGGCAAAGTTTGAGGCGTCTAACATCGGATGATTTACTCCGGATGTAAATCATTGCGGTTCCCAAGGTGGCACGTTCGAAGTCTACCGGGCGGCGCGAATTTCGAGAAACGATTCCGGCAGGAGTTCCTCCTCGAGCCTGCTGGATATCGAAAAACCCTCTCTCTTTTTTCCACTGCCGCCCTTTTTCTTCGCGGAGGAATTCATCTCGTGAAAAAGTTTGGAAGAGCCCCACGGTTGTTCTTCCCTCTCGCGCGCGTTGCTCATAATGTGATTGCCTGTCCGTGTGCGAGAAACGACAGAGAAAGAACGACTTTCGGACGGAGGGGATGGTGGCGAGGAAACCGATTCGTAGGAGAACTTTGAATATTTACAGCTAGTGCGCGCCCCGGCGTTCACGAGGGCACCCTTTAAAATTTATTAGCGAATATCGATGAAATTCCACCGTGGCGTAGGATTTAAAGGAGAGAAAACGCCGGTCGGCGTGCGCGGCTAGAAAAATCTCGGTGAAGGGTATGTCTGAGTTGGGGGCGGATAGAGGAAGTTCATTGAATCTCGAAATTCGACGCTCGCGCGGGGGGTTCTGCGAGAAGAAGGAACAACGAGTCGTTGCGGTGATTTCCATTATGGGTTAATTATCGCGGAGGTCTGGAGGGGGAAATATAATTTTATAACTGCTGGACGCCTTTTATATTTAACATAGAAGCGTTAGACACCTGTAAGTAGGGGCTGAGCAAAATTCATACACAGAATTAATTTACCAGCACAAAATCGAAAGACACTCAACGCTCGAACCATAAACCACAAAGATGCGTGTATACATGGTAAATTGACCAAATATATTTTCTCTTTAGCGTAGAGTGTAGCCTGCAGGTACAATGGCGGAACGTTACCCCGTGTTCTAGCTCTGGCCGTTAAATTCACCCGTTTTAGGGAAGCGAGGCGACCGACGCACAGTGTGATATTTCAATGACCCAGCCACTGTGTGACGGTGGCGTTACATTACCGTCAAATACGTCAGCCGTTTGTTCGGTTGGTAATCTTTCGGAAAAAAATTCCTCATACTCTCGAAAATGTGCAATCAGAAAATGCAGCGACGATAGGGAGAGTGCACGTGAGCTCACATGTGCCGCGGAAGAATCGTTTCCAGGACCGTGGGAAAGTAACTTTTGCCGTCAGACGGCGGAAGAAAAATCGTGGACGTGCCACCACCTGATTGAAAAACTGAAACGTTTCGGAGAAATCTTCCCTCGGCCACGTTTGCTCGGGGTATTCGTTTTCCAATAACGATCGAAATGATATTTTGCGAAAGCATGTTTGGTACGCATCTGGTTAGTCTTGACGAGTTATGTTGTGCACATCTGAAAACATACGTCATATTATTTTTATTCGAGCATTCGACGGACGATTATTTGGCAGTAAAGTTGCAGCAGTGACGGTGATTCCTACGACCGCAAAACAGTCCACCTCGGAGGATTCAGCATGCCGCACGTACGCAAGATAATAGAAAACGGAAGGAAGGTGCGACGAAGCAGAGTAACTGAAGCGTTGAGGGCGGAAAGGTGGGTGAAGGGGGTCCGTGGGCGAGGTGGGTCCACCCATCCTCTTCGTCATTCCGCGGGTTGCCGGAGACAGCCGCAGAAACTTGAGAATTTATGGTTCTGCGGCCTGCGGATTTTCGTTTTCTCCCGAACGACCAGTCGTTGGAAATTCCGCGTCCTCGTACGACGACGCCGATGGAGACTCAATTAATATTTATGGGGATGGCTCCATCTCGTTTTGCTTCCTCCTCCCCTACCCCCTTCGTTACCACTATCGCCGGTGCCGGTGCGACCGTCGCGTCGGGGTCACATTCGAACGAACCGCAGAATTGGTTAAGCTACGCGAGGCAAAAAGGAACACCGGTTTACGATCAGCTGTACGTTTAGCATCGATTTTAACCCACCTTCGGCTCGGGATTCGCGGAACTCCGGTTTCCAGGAAACTTCGCTTCCGCACGGCGATGTTTATCTCGTCGTAATTATTACGGTTGAAATAATTACTTTGCAGAGTCAGACATAGACTTTCGAAATCAAAGGGACTTTGTTTTCGTTGATTTCCATGGTTTCGTACTTAGTATTAAGCTCGTTGCTCTACGTAGAGTATGCATCTACGTTTCGACATTTTTTCAGATCAAGATCGAGATCGTAAAAATCACATCTCGTCCTTCTAACGCAATCTAACATCTCCTTTTCACTTCCTGACATTTCCTGACAGCTCCTAATACACATTAACAACTCCTACCACCCTATAACACCTACAAACACTCTCTATCGTCTCCAAACACCCCCTAACACCTCACAACTCCCCGTAATATCTCTTAACAACTCCTAATGGCTCCAGACAGTTCCCTTTATTTCTCTTCAATTTCTAGAATGTTTCCTATTAATTTCTCCAAGAGTAATTAAGAATCCACAATTAATTAGATTCATAGAGTAACGTAATAAATTAACTTCTGCTATCGTTATTATTTCAAAGTAAAAAATATCCGAGTCACCTTCAGTCAATTTCATACAGTAATTCATCGTATTTATGTTAGTCATGGTAAACAGTTCGAAGGTAGATATCGATTTTGATTCCATTTGCAGACAAAGCTGCTGCCACGCTGAGGAAACATTTGATTGTCCACGGTTAATTATTCGTGGCCAACTTCACCCTCTGATAGAACTTAATTATCTCGCGTTGTGCGTTCTACTCCAGCGAAATCTTCAATTTACAGCTGATGCACGATTTCATTATTTCACTTATGTTTTCCCCCTTTCAATTCCGCCTTTCCAGCTTATGGATCTCATGTATCGCAATGTTTACGACATGTTTGCGCAAGAACAGAACGCGAAGTTCATAATGATCGTCAGGGTAGAAGAAGGGAAAGTTTCCGTAGAGACGCGTATAACTTGTTCAACTACACCCCGATGAGATCCTTTTCAAGGACTCTCGAGGCCCGGTTAACCCGGTAAAGCTCATCCACCGCTCTCCCCGTTTATTTTCTCTCATCTTTCAGCGACTCTCCGTCGTTTTATGAATTAAATTGTTCAGCGGCGTGGTCAGGAGAAATGAAGAACCGCGTCAAATTAAAGCAATAGAAAACAGAGGGATTCTTTCCTAAATTACTTCGAAACAACGTTTGTTTTATCCGACGAAATTTTAGTATCACTGGTCGCCATAATGGAATGTCCATGAATTTTTAAGAACAGTTGCTTCATCAAATGGTTAAGAAAGTTATACAGAAACGCTATATAAAGTAAAATGTGATTGTTGAGTTTTATCCTGACAGTTGAGAAAGATGAACATGAACATTAGAAGTGTTATATATATGTATAAGTATTAGTGCCCATTAGGTGTTTGTTTATTTTCGTTTATTTTATAAAATTTTATGATAATCTTTTGTATACTATGTTTACAAGTAGAAACAATTTGATACCCAGGACAGATTGTTGAAAGTCCAAGAACTCTTCCTGTTCCGGTTAATTTTCAGTTCTGCAACTCGAAAGGGATGAGAAAAAGAAATCCGCACCGTCGAGATAAGCATCAAGAACATATTCCGGGGGTTACCGGCCGAACACGGAAGTATCATTCCGCAAACTTCCTGATGAATAAGAAATTAAAACTTTAACGAATCCTTGAAACGAATTTGTGATTCCGGCGGTGCAAGTCGCGTAATAAGGTTTCCACCCCTTTCGCGTACTTTCTCTTTTCACCCCGACGCAAACAAGGAGGAGCCCCGCTGAATTTAAATAATTTAATACGTCCCTGACGAACTTTTAATTCGTTTCGCTTGATTTTTCTCGCGTTTTTCTTTCGCAGTTGCGAAATTACGACGCGCTTTAAATATCCTTCGGGGAAGCGTTATTCAACCGAGAAAATAAAACGAACTTCCTGGATACTGCCTCCCGTCGTTTCGTCGTTTCCCCGCGACACGAAGCGTCCGTATTTCTTTTACAATTTACCCGCAATCCCTTCGGAAATGCATTTGGGAAGGAACTTTAAGGTTTTCCTCTTCGTAGTCTGTTTCTTTTTGTCTCCATATTTATTAAACCATGCGCAGAGTCGGTGTTCCGTAATTCGAGCAAGAATTGGATCGCGCGGTTGCCGCGAAATTGAGAATAAAACCACGGGTAGGAGGCAGCGGATCCGCGAAAGACCCTTTTCTCTATGGCCGGGGCCAGGGGGGAAACGGTCGATGCAGGTCGGAAGACCGGGGCCAGTTATAAACCTTCGTGGAAACGCGAACGAAAACTCTCCAGGTGGAAATAAAAGTAAATTAAAGCTCGTTCGGCCAGTTGTTTAAATTGTAACAGCCAATTACTGACCTTCCGCCACCCGCCTCCCCCCGTACCTGCCTCGTCGATCGTGCTAACTATCATACACCGTTCCCTTTGCTTCGTTAATTTTCCTCTCGGTTATTCATGAGTTGTCCTGAAAGTTTTCATTTTCTTGACAGATATTCGATGTACATATTATAAACGGTGCGATATTGTCGAAGTATGCCTTTTATTTTTTCTCTACCTCCTTGCATCATTTCGGAAGCGTCACGATGATATTGTCTTAAAAGTAATCTCATTTTTTATGATTTTTTCTATCTCATTTAAAGATTACATATTCAAATATTATTTAGGTCAACATGATACGATACAGATAATATTTAACACTGTAAATTTAATTCATCGTTCCATTTGTTTGATATTACATGCATAAAAGCAATAATGAATAATAAACACAATTTTAATCAGATTTATTACTGTGATAATGAAAATCGATATTTATTTTCAAGATTTGTATTAATATTGTATCTAGCACAGATGCATCTATACGTAGAAATCGTAGAGCATATGAATTTCAAATCCGCACCTATTATAAATGCATGCAATCCGCGATCTAAATACCACCAATAACGAGAAACCTTAAAGAATAATTAAACTTAACATCTCCCGAACCATTCGCGTCGCATACCATAAAACTTGATCTAAATAATCATCGAAAGGACACTCGGTTGTTCCGCGACGGAAACGGAAAACAGATCTCGCGACGTTCCTCTCTCGTATACTAAAAGGTTTGTTCCGTTTGTCGCATATATAAATAAATTATAATTCAGCGTGTAAACGGTTTTACGATTCGTTTCGTCCGTCCCGGATTTATCTCCGCGAAAGACGAGCAAAAAGGCGAGATCATATTTGTCTTTTCACTCGACGTGACCGACCCACCGACGCACGGCGTTAAATCTTTATTGTCGACAAGAAAGATACCCACCTCCCGCCGCGTTTCTCTTTCTTTTGCATGTCCGTTGCACCCACGCCCGCGCGTCCCTTTTATTTTTCGTTCGGCATCGCCCATCGCTGTCCTTTCGTAAGAGGATCATTCTCGCGTAGTTTTTATCTCCCATTTCGTTCCCGTCCCTTACGCTCCTTTTAAACCAGCCAATTCGCCTCTCGAACGAGAAAGCGGTCTGGGACGAAATGCAGGAAGAGCGTGGAATTATCCGCTTTCTAGCGGATAGCCAGTTATCCAGGGTACGATTACGCCCGAGTTATGCCCGGATGTCCTGTCGACGTCGTGCTCGGCTATCGTCTCTTTTTGCCGGTCGCGAGCGAGGAAATTGTTTCGCTCACGGGTACTCCTGAGTACATCCAAGGACAGACGATAATCCGAAATTCCATTTTTCGTTCCTTCCCTTGATCGTTTCGTTCTCGCCCTGGATTATATCCGGCCGAAGTTGAAGCGCCCCGTACCTGGCCAGCCTACGCTTTTCAGCGCTATTAGCCACTTTTCCACGAATCGAGAACTTCGTCTCGATCCGTTCGGTAACAGTTTGTCGTACAGTGAAACAGAGACAAATATTTGTTGGAGTAACTAGCGTACGTATTATCTTCTCTTGGTAAAATTTCAAATAATAAACGACTAGACGAATCGACGGAAGTCCACTGACAGTATCGTTGCTAGTCTTCTTTTCGCTTTTTTTTTTAGCTTGTCGAAAATTCTCTTCCGCCAACGGGCGTTACGAAAATACTCGAGAGGATGGATGCTCGAGTCGCTGGCTCTCGATGTCGAAGTGGATGAAGGTCTGCGGTACATAAGCCTAGTCCATTAATCAGATCGCAAACGGCATTTCGCAAGCTCAGTGCCTGCGACTCGAGATCCTCCGTATCGGCTAGTCTACCTTTTCCAGAATTTATGGAGCCCTGACGAAGGATGATCTTCTTACGATAAGATAGCGTGTCCCCGAAATGTAGTCATTTATCTAACGATTCTTGGTTATCGATACTCAACGAATATTGCGGATTTGCTCTCCTTGTTCATCCATCGGTGTCTCCTGCTACCTCTTTCTTCTTTTTACCGCCATATTTAACTATTCGCAGCCAGCGTGCGCGTAAGTCGGTAGCTAAATGCTCCGAATGGCAAACATAGTAATTGTCTTCGGGTCAAGAGGTGCTCCATCACATGGAACCAAGAAGAAAACGATAAAGAATTCTTATAAAGACTTAACAATATCGCATCCTGGAAAACAGAATAACTTCCTCGAAGCTAAAAGTAAAATAAATATATAAAACTTTTCCATTTTCTCATCGTCGTTCCAATTCCACGAGACAATAACTCCGCTTCGCTGCTAAAACGTTCGCATCCTTTCTTGTTTCATCGTTATGCTAGCGTGCTAATTTCAATTCAGTGAAAAATGAGCACAACGTCAAATTCATTTGCCAGGCGAGGGGTTGAGAGGAAAGCCCGTCTTCTTCCGGTACCGGTGTATTGCATCGCGCAATAAGGAGGCGGCATTATTTCCAAGCGCTCGCAACCGTCGGCGGTTTCATTCGTCGCACGTGCATAAGCCCGCAATTTGTTAGTCCTCGGCGCAATTTTGTCCTTCCATTGCACTTATTTCGAGTCAGCGACACGCTTCTTTCTCTCTTTCCATTCTAGGCGAAACGATCTCGGTCGAGGTTTCGCGCTGTGGGTACGAATGATGTTTCGAGTATTAAAATCGTGATTGTTTCCATCGAAATGAGTCGATCGAATTTATTTACGCGTCTGCTTTATTTGTACTCGATTATAAAATAAGCGATAATCAAGCGAACGTAATAGTCATCATTAGACTGGGGATTTTGTGCATTTATTATACGAACCAATGAAATAAATGCGCGCTATACGTATCACCAAAAAGGTACGTGTACTTATGCAGAACGAAATAATAATATTATTGTATTAATTGTAAAATATAATAAATGTATAAAATCCGCAGTCTACTTTTGATATGTGCTCATACAAATATTTATTAATGTTTTAATTTTTAGCAATTTGAAACGGAAAGGATTGAATCAAAATTCTTAATACTTTGAAAGGTGGTTAATAGAGCGTGGAAAGTGGAGCGTGTGAAGCGTAAATATTGAAATCGATAGTGCACCAGCTCGAAATTGAAGATTTTGCTGGAGTAGAACGCACAACGCGAGATAATTAAGTTCTATCAGAGGGTGAAGTTGGCCACGAATAATTAACCGTGGAAATCAAATGTTTTCCCAGCGTGGCAGTAACTTTGTTTGCAAATTGAATCAAAATCAATATCTAACTTCGAACTGTTTACCATGACTAACTTAAACACGGTGAATTATTGCGTGGGAATCCTCGGGAATGTAGGAACGCGTAAATCTGCCTGAAAGTGACTTCGATATATTTTACATTCAAATGAAAATTACGACTAAAGTTTATCCCTGAATCATCTTCGTGAACATCATGGTACATGTATCATGAATAAACGTCAGGCGTCATTTTGATATTTATATTGTCTTTCATATGCATATACCTGCAAAATCCATAATTTTTTATATTTCGAAGAATCCCTTGTGGTACGTTTAAGCATCACTAAAAGCTGCGATAAATTAGGACAAATTCTGAGATGCTGCTCCATTTAATGTCCGATTTCACGCGGAATGACTCTGATGCTATACAAAGAATAAATCAAACGTTATTTGTGTCTAACCGCCCCGTCGGTGATCGCGGTGTTCTTTCAACGATCTCGTTGGATATTTGAGCGCGGGCCAATACCGCGGATCCCGAGAATTACGCGAGAAAGGAAATATTTAGGAGGCACGTAGACCAGAACAGACATTCTTCGGTTAATCCACGAGGGAACACGGGCCACGCCAGAAACGGACAAGTTGCCATTGTTCCGGTGGCTCGAAACTTCGCGACCCCTGTTGGATCCTCTCCTCCGTTCCGAGTCCTCGTCCATCCGTCCCCCTCTTTCTGCTAGATTTACCTAGGCCATTGTGTCGCCCGTTCACCGAGTAGCAGGACCAATAGATCGGGATATAGGAGAGCCGAGAGCATCGCTGAGCCACTCGGCGCGACCAGTACAGACGAGACCAAAGGTCGCGAATCGCTCCGAGCGTCCTTGTTTCGAGGTTACCTCTGCGGAATACCGCCTAATGACTGTCCCGATCTTCGTATTGTCCTCTCGTATACCGTGGATTCTTCGACTAAGTCCCCCGAAATGGCATGCGATTCGTCTTACACGGCCAGCTGACTCACGAATCGCGGATATGACGCCAAGTCCTGGAATTGTTCTTTGAGTGTTCATTACCGGCGGAACGTTAAACAGACGTGTACCGTTTGCTGTGTATGCGATGGAATTTGGGAATAAGCTGCTTGTGTGTTCATTCGAGGACGCTAATATCGTTGTCTGAGCATCTGGCATGCGGCTTGAGAGTGAATATTTCGGGCTGGTTGAAATGTAATACGAGTTTCTCTGTTGTTTCGAGGATCGAGAAAGCATCTCAGACGGAAGATCGGGGGCTGCTCTAGTGAGATTGCGGAAAATGTTGTATCAGGCTCGAGCGGGGTTTTATTAGAGGCAGGTTTGATTACTGGAGTGTCAAAATATTTAATCGAGGCTCTTTTCCCTTTTCTGAAATGTTTTGCGAGGGTATTGTATATTTTTATATATTTTCTTCTCTATGTCTCTAAGTAGTAAATAAATTAAAAAAAACACACAAATGAGGAGCACCAGGGGGCTCCTCCTACGTAAGGCTCGAGACTGAAGCGTCATTAGTCATCAGCCTCGTGGTATATTCATCTCTGACTACGCCTAGGTGTGCCTAAGTGTGTAGATGTAAAGTTAGTCGAAAAATCACATGTTCTATGTATTTGCATTTCACCGGTGCTATCGTGCTCGACATATTCGTGGCAAACACGAATATTTTTATTGTGCGCGCAAAGCAAAGGCGACAAATTGACACGACTCCCCAAAGGCCCCGGCGTTCGAGTAAGGAGCAGCAGAAACTTACTAATGGACTAATGAGAAACGTCAAGTAAACGAGGTTCTGCCAACGATGCACTTACTCGTACTCTTAACATCAACGAGTCGAACAAGCAAAGTTTTGTTGACGTTAAGAAACGTTCCACTGGCTATGCAAACGACGCCTACGCAACGGATTCCCAACTACCGGAACGTTTATTAACTTAAAAAGAAAGTGGAAAATTCCGCGAGCTAAGTAATTACTTTAACAAGGGTATCAGGTTTGCGGAATGCCGTCTTTTACACTTGACGTTTACAGAGTTTAAGCAAAAATAAATTGTATATTATTAATTTTTCAATTTTGTTCGACTAGATATCGGAGGCTAGAAATTAGAAAATTATTTATTTACTTGTGTATTATTTGTCTTAATTTTAAATCGCACGTATGACTCCGTTTCTCGAATCTTAATTTTATATTTCAAGTTGGCAGCTTGTTAACGGAATTTCGTTACGTTTGTAATCAAATCGTTATTTGTAATTATATCGAGATCCAGTATCAATATTACAGTAGTTTCCAAATCTCTGTTAGGAAGTTCGCGTTTAGCTTAATTCAATTAATTACGACAGGAATGTCTGTAGATAAAAGAAGAAAATCAATGTGGGATGGTGGAACTTTGGTACCGCGAAAAGAAACTTCCATCGTGAGAATAATTGATCTTGCTGGACGTGGAAGACGAATGATCGTCGAAGAAAAGGCGGACTACTGAGAGGAAAAGAAAACGCTGACAAAAGATTGTAATTCTTCGATGAAATTCAATTAGCTCGGTGATTAAAGTACACGTGATCAAAATGAGAAGAAAATCGGAAGCAATACTTGTACGTCTTCCTTAATCTGCGATTGGATTATAAGATAAGATTAACCTGGGAACAATTACGTTATGATAAAACAACGAATAGAGATACTCATGATTATCCTTTATTTCCTAAATAATATAATAATAAATAATAATAAAATTCTTGCAAGTAAGAAACGAGAAAATAAAAAAGAAAAGACAATAAGCCTCGGTTTAAATTAAAAATGAATGGTTCGATCAAGAATTTGATATTGAAAGCAACTCCATGGTTTTGAAAGTAAAAATGTCAACAAGTTTGATTAGATTCGGTGACGAATAAACGTACATTACTTCTTTGAACCTTTTCGAGTACATATTTACACCGAAACACGTATGCAGAATATGTACGTATGTACCCTGATCGCAGCCTCAACGCAAGCACCCAGGACGTACATATATAAGGAAGATGCAATTAAAGCACAGCCGGCCATACTCGTTTGGACGAAGTGATCGATAGCCTTGTGTTGTTGGGCAACGTTGCGCACTAGACGGTCCTAATTAAGTATATCTTTATCGGGCAGAGCCACGCCCACGCAGCAACATGATTCATCATCCCTCTTGTAGCAGCTCATAACACGAAGTTCCGAGGTCGAGAAGAGATTTATGCCGGTTGGCGCCAGAGGATCGCGTCGCGCCATCATGTAAATATTTGTGGGTCTACAATTCCCTACAAATAAATATTTCCGGGGACCAGGAATAAAGTAAGTAGTGGCCTAAGTAAACTACTGGGTCAGATTTTTTGAATCACGCTATCGTTGTCAAGTCAGAGCAGATTTGAAAGAGTAGTAAGTGAGTCGGACGGAGCCGGCATTCAGAAGCGCATCGAGGTCCTGCACCCGTACGTGGTCAGCCCACGTTCTATTGAATTCAGTCTGAGCTGACAGATGCAACTTTGCACGCACCCAGAAGACACTTGAAGACTACTCCTCACGAAGTTTCACTGAAATCGATTAAAAACTCTCATAATTATGAACATTTAAAAAAATGTTCCGCTAATTTTGTCCAGCAGTTTAGTTGCGCGATTCGACGTGGAATGGCTGGTTCGCGCCGTCGACCATGTCGAATCTACCTAGAGGAGATCAAACGACGGGGGTTGCCTCGCCATTTTGAGTCTGTCTAGATGCATGCATTTCAGATTATACACTCGACTCCAGCGTTGCCAGTAGTCGTTCGGTCAGAGGTTCTTCCGTGACACGTCACCTACCACGAAGCAAGACATTTCTCTCTGGCCCCATAACGTTGAACGATGACGGATAGGTAGAAGCACCGCTGAGGTAATCTAGACTCTATTGCCACTATCAGAACCGCCGATCAGGGTTGCTTGTTTCTCTTTGAACCAACCGGGTCAACCGGCTGCAGTGTCAACACGCCGGAAGTGCTCCCTATAACGGTCCCCTTCAACGAGGCTCAGACTCTTCTCTGCGTCATCCTTCTCTTACAATCTCCTTTCCGTCATCTTACCACATCTATCAACCCACTCGGCCAATGAAGAGCTGTCACGATGCAGCAACCGAGCCGTTTTGTCGGCAGTTCCTCCCTGGATCGCGCTATTACGTCAAACATGAATTTATAGCGAGCACGTTTAGTATTCCTGATTGGTTCTCGAAAGGCTGATTGAATATATTTCTCTGTTAAACAATTATCTGTTAAACAATTTACCACTAGAAAGATTAATGCTTGTATAAAAGGGGAAAAGAAGCGAAAGGGAGACAAGGTTGCATCGCGATAGGAAAGTCTTTTATCAAGTTACACGCTTTCGAACAAAGGATGAGCAACTGGAGAACTCGCAGTAAGATCTGCGAGCTTGAACGATTCGACTCCAAGTTTTCTGGAATACCTTCTAGTCTCGCGAGACGAGCGATTTGACTCCGAGGGAGTAAATTTCCCAACAACTGGCGAAAAGGAATCTAAAAAGAGCACTACGATTGCTACTCGTCTTGCACTACTACCATACTACCAACAAACGGTTGCGTGGTAACACGATAATATCGATTACTCTTGTTAACGAACTTTAGATTTATATCATCACGATTAAATATCATTTAATATCGAATCAATATTTTAAACATATATTTGTAATTGTACCATCGACATGACCTTTTTGTGCCTTAACAATTTTCAATCAGTGTAAAAACATCCACGATTACTCATGTAGCAATTAAATAAATATTGATTTATCCACATCTTCACATCAACCAGTTCATTCCCGACGTTTGCCCATAAATTTATCACATGGTTTACGTCCGCTCTCAATCAGGAAAAATCCATCCACGGTTTCCAGCGCTTTAATTAAGAAGATATCGATTCGATCATACTTTAACTGCAACCAGTTTATCCCCGACAACCGTCCATTTTGTAAGCAATTTACGCCACGTTTATTTCAAAATCATCGAAAGAACATCCACGGTCTCCGCCACAGTAATTACCAGAATATAAATGCGCGTAGTGTACGCGTAAAAAGTTGCACGAATTTCGCCCAGCGATCGCGTTAATTCACCGTCTCCGCCTTCGCCGAAGATGAAACGGCAGACATTCATTCTGCATACGACCGAGCGAGCAAGGATGAAAATAAAGCGCGTCGTCTGTACCGCGAATATTTCCCCATATCGCAGAGAGATTCGTGAGCTGAAATCTGTATTTTCATTTCGCGACCACACTGCCATACTAATTTCAAACGGGAAACGGGTCATCCGCATGCGACATACATTTCAATGGCATACTTCGGCCGCTGCCTCTATCCCCTCATCGGTTGTTATTCAGCATTTCCTTTTCAAGTCCAGGATATTAATATCGAACCCTTTCACTCGCTATTTGCTCGAGTTCGAGGACATTGGAAACGTCGCGTATCCCGGCCGGCGGTAATTCACTTGCGAGCTTTTTCAGCTCTCGGCCATTGGCGGGCCCCCTGGGGGGCATCGCCGTGGCAGCCATCTTTCCAACTCCGAGCTATCCGGCCGAGAACGTCCAGGCTCGCCTGGTTATTCATAGAATGCGTAATTCCCAGGCCTGTGGACGATTCAACGTGGGGACGTTTGTCCGTCATTTGGTTTGCTCGGCTGAACGGGGGAGACCTTCTGCTCACCTGCCGGTTGGATGGGTCTTGTCGTATTTGCCATCTCTCTTTGTGCCGTTTGCCCTGCTTCATTTCCCACTTTGTTGAACTACGAAGACGATGGGCAAAGTTGGGGGCGGTTCTGAACGCTCCAAGGAGACGGCTCCACCGGCCACGCGGAAGAGGGGACCGTTGGCCACCGGTGGCGGGCTCGTTTGAAAGAAAATGAGGCTAGCATTTTAATGAGACACTTCCGGGAGTGGCTCGCGAGACCAGCAAATAGATTCACTGATATCCTTCTTTTTCCGGAAGCCCTACAACGTTCAAATGCCCTGTTTTCATAAGCGGGCACGTGAATCGTGTGAATCGCTCTGGCTCCTCTCTTTCGGTTCCCGTGCCATTTCTTCCGTGTCTTTCACTGCGTCTTAAATGCGTATCTCTCTATATATGTATATATACGTTGCCAAACGGATGTCTACATGCGAAGGCGAGCTGCATTCAGGATCCTCGAGTGTGCCCTCGAATGCTTTTTCGCTTTTGCAACGGTAATGATTAATGCGAATTCTCGGCTAAGAGGAGAGCACTGGAGAAATCGTGCGTGGCCTGTTGATCTTTGATACCAAAGCCTCGTACGTACTTGCTCTCTAACGGATCTGAGGGATTCCGCGTCAGCTATGGGTGCCTTTTTGGTTATTGGAACACGCGCCAATCGATACCGGGCTTCCTCGTTTCGCGTGTGCTCATTCAAGACCGTTTCAAAGAAAGTAATTCTCGATATGCACCGATGAAAATACTGTATGCGTGGAGAGTTTAAGACAAATTCTACTTTTTTGCTCTGAAAGTCTTGGGACGCCCACTGCTTTTTAAGGATTCATTGGTAGCTGGTGCGGGGGGAGGAGTTTTCAAACATTTTCATATCGAATAATCGTAAAAATTTGTTGAATGGTATGTGGTTTAGGTGAATCATTTGTTTTAATTAGTTTGAGGGTAATTGGAAATCTTCGTTGAGTTGGCTTGATTATTAAGAAGCACAATTCACAAATGACGTCTTTTCAGATTATTAAAAATATTTATGATAATAATTTCAGCAAAGGAAACTCCATTTTGCTTATGTTTCAGTTTTAGAAATCAGATTCTTGTTTACGAGAAAAACTGAATCGAATTAAATCAACGGAACCAGGATCGTTAAGAACGATTAAACCGTTTTCAGGACAAAGGAGAAGAATTTACTCAGCAATCTCGGTAAGGGTCGATGCCGCGATTTATTTGATAAATCAATGGAATGGTTCCTAAATTATTCGTTCGCCCCGATTTAGGTGGCCATGGAGCAATTAAGAATCATGATTAACGACCGCTCCTGTAACTTCTAGGGAAGTTGCGAAGGTCCGAAAACCTGGCTGTGTACCCTTTACCGGATACGCCTAAAAAGGATGCCTAGAGAATGTCGCATTTTCTGAAACTTAATAATAAATATCAATTTTTTTTTAATCATGATTCTTGCAAAACCGTCACAGACAATATTCAGGTTGTAGTTGATATAGCTGCAGACTCTTAGATCAAGAATTAATTATTCATAATAAAATAAATTATAAATTTGATTACATCGATTCTGATTTCCTGCTAATATATAGCAATTCTAATAAAAGAAACTAATTTACGTTTTGCTGTTAGCAGGAAATAGATTTCTCCGCGGTCCAAGAATTTCAGAAATAGCTTTCGTTTATTGTCGCATTTGGAACGTTGAATTAATTTCACACCTACTAATTGCATTAGGACGCAATCGCAAGTTGGTTAGCATGGACAAAGGCATTGTTATCTCATTAAGATAAATTGCTAACCAAGCGAAATTGTATCGTCAACATTCAGGATCATTAATAATATCTCGAGGGCAATTAGCCCGCCTGAAGTGGCTCGCAATTGTTTTAATGGCCTCTAATTATTTGGGGATACCGTTATGAAGTTACTAACCGTCGGGAAATGTCCGAGACGTCGACGACGACAAAGAGCATCGTGCAAACTGAAAATGGTTTTAGTTCGGAATTTCGCGGTCTGGAAAGTGCCCGTCTGACCTAACCGTGACATTTCCCGCGAAGTAAGGCAAGATTGACCACTGGCACGTTGCTGACCTAACGAAATGTACTACCGAAAACTCAATCTCTTTTTAGAACGATTTCGGACAAAGCAAGAAGATACAGAATAGGAGATTTTGTTTTTGAGAAAATCAAATTTTTAAACTCATAGAGCACGGGTACAATTAAGTACGACTGGCGACCATGTCTGATCATTCCTCGTAATTTCTACTTCATTTGTTGATTTTAAAGATTGGCGTCGTTGTAATTTATTTCATTAGCTGGTAAATAGTACGAATAAAGAATAAACAATACTATACTATTATAAATGTTTATCATCACATCCATAAGTAGAAATGACGAGTTACTTTTAATAACTTTAATACTACACACAGCTTCCATCTTCAATCGTTTTCAAACATTTTGCGATGCCCAAATCACGGTATTTTCCACGTCGAATAAAAGTTAATAATATTTACGGAATCGCCGCAATGTCGCAGCACGAAGGGCAGATATGATTACGAAGGTAAAGTCACCCGTAAATATACCTTTGGCGGAATATTACTCGTCTTATCAGATGTTGCAGTTTCCTTTAAACGGCATACGGCTAAGCTCTATCTCGAATCATAATTCCCGGTCTGAGATGGAGTCGAAGGAGTGCCCCTTTGCAGATGGAATAAAGATGGAAGGCCATTCGGCAAACAGGAAAAGTCTACATTTCCGAGTTTCTATGACTTCTCATCCGGAGTCTGGTTCCGGCAGGCAAACGGTCTGATATCTCCATCTCTATTAACAAACCATTAAAGTTGTACCGCGGTTTGCTCTTGCTCATTAAGTGAACCTTCTTCACCCTTTCTAATCTTTCATCTACCTTTGCTGCGTCTGACGCGGCCGACGACAATGATGGCCTCTGTGCACCGTTAAAAGGTTATTCTTGGACTCTGCCCGGAGTTAATAAAGAACGTATTAGGTTTCTGTCTCTCCGGGGCTCGCTTATTGGATTCAATTTCGTTGCTTCAATATATTTTTCAATAACCCGATGAGATTTATTTTGCCCCGTAGCTCGTTAAAAGCCGTAAAAGGTTCCCTTTGAGAATTTCATAATTAATTAATGCGGTGGAAACTCGTTACTGCGCGAAAGCCTCGCGACCGAGACATCTTTCTTCGAATGGAAAAAGAGACAAAAAAAAAAAAACTGTAATACACGCTTGGGAATATGATATTAATTACCGAACAAAAGGACGGTGGTACAAATTACTTTAGGGTGGTGCAAGAGGTAAACAATTATACGTGAAATGGTTATTTATATATTCGAGGAAAATATGTATTTCATGCAATGTTTAATTTCATGTTTCGTTTGTCTCGCCTAATCCATTTTATTATGTGCTGGAAGGATGATAAAAGTTACTGTCTTATTATCTGGTAAGAAGAAAGACTTTCTATGAAATTGTCGACAGTGTTCAAATTTCTTTGAGGAAGAGAATTCGTACTTGCCAGGAAAATTCTTCTGTTCGGAGGAAGCGTTTCGCGCCAGTAGTGTACCCGAGTAGCACGACCTGTACTCGAGCACGGTCAAGCAACGAGGGAAAAACGAAAAATCGGAAAACGAAAGGGCAGATCCAGTTAAACGGTACGAAATTTTCAGTGGCGCCGTTAAGGGCACCCCTTTTGGTTCACCGCCCCGGAATTCAATAAGCTGCTTACTCCAGCACGTAATGCGGTAAGCCACGCGGAAAGGTTTACGGTGGTTGCTAGTTTCGGTACAGTGGTGCCTTAAAAATAATGTAGGGTGCTGGGAGTGGTTCTCCAGCAACGCCACCCCTTTACGATGCACCCTGTAGCAGTTGATAATATCTGGTAAGCCATTACTTCCGTTTTCCGGGCGGACCCTGTAGCTTATCTTAAACCGGGAAGGCGGACGAGAAACCATCCAGGAGATTTAAAGTAAACTGTAGTCGGCTATGAGCCGCCACCCAACGGTTTTCGTTCTACCTCTCATCCCCCCATCGTTCTCTTTCGTTATATCTCTTTCTCCTCCTACCCATTTTTCACGATTCAACGGAGGACACGTACGCGTTCCTCGACACGCATCGGTTAGGGCTGACGCGTCGAATTGTTGATCGATTTTACGAATACGGTGTTACATTCTCAACACGTTCGCGACCGGCAGATGTATTACGTTTCTAATACCGAGCACTGACGAAGGTAATAATATTCAGAAGCTGGACATCACGAATTTGTATCTTTAAGGCAAAGACAATAATTACAAAATAGAGTATAAAATAAAAAGGTTTTCATAATTTTTTCGTAACCAGGAGTAGAATTTGAAGCGTTTCGTCAGGATATGTTCGAACGAACACGACTGTCTACAGCATAAGGGAACCATTCGGAACCTCATTTCCTCTGTACCATTGTCCTTAGTCCTTCCTCGCTCCCTTTATTTTCTACTTTGAGCGAAATCACGTATGCCGGGCTTCTTCATTCGCTCCTTTCTCGTGCTTTTACGTGTACGTTTGTGTACTATAGGGGCGACGGTACACTAAGCATGCGTCGTCCTTTGCACCATCTTGTCGATAATCTGCGGGAAGATGAGATCCTTTTCAGATGTAATTGAAAACGACGGATCACCGATACCGTGAATTTCATTTTTATCGAGAAGCGGTTACTGTTGATGCTAACGGCTGGGAATACACGTCAAAAGGAACGATGAAACCTGATTAGTCGGACCTACCCATTTACTTCCCTCCTGATACCGTTCCTGATCACTCGAAAGCGAAGGATTACAAAGGGCACGGTTGGCCGGAGGTTTCGGACTTTCGTTTCACGATTCCGATGAGCTTCGATTTTCAATTTTCAATTTTCGAATTTCCAGTCCCGTCTCGAGTATTACGTTGATCTTGTTAACGGCAGCTTTTGACATTTATCCTCCGGGATAAGTACCATTGAATGTCTGTCGAATAGCCCTGATTGTTTTAGGTTTGATCTCCTTAGCTAAAGACTATTTAAATTAAAAACCCCTTTATGGGTTCGTTCCACGATCTATTCCATTTCGATAAGAAGAAACTTCAAACTCGCTAATGACACAAAGTAGACGTAAACGTTTCCTACTTTTCTCGAGTGCTCTAAATTTCTACTTATGCGCTAAGCACTACAGCAAACTACCTGTTCAATTATAAGTTCTGGAGCAAAGAAATAACTCTTCTAACGAATTGCTATTGTTAAAGTTCTCGTAATACCGATTCTGCAAGACCAGTTATGAAAGACGACTTCGAATATCCCGGAGGCTGTTCGACGTAACCAACGAATGGAATTCGTAGCGACATCGAACCGTAAAGTGCACGAGTGAGGGAAGGTCTAAGCGAAGGGTGTGACCCTAGAGATTCACAGGGATTCCCCTTGGAACTGTGACCACTACTGAAAGCCAAAGAAAACATCCAGCTCCTGTAACAGGATTAGAATTATTCCGGAAGTCCGAGTCTATGAGTCACCGTGATGATTCGGCAAGGACAAATAAACGTTGAATATTTACCTAATAAGGTGCATTCCTAACTGAATGAATATTATTCGATCACTATACCATACTACACTACACACTATGTGTTAGTACTGTTCTGGGATGAGAAGTTGGCTAGCAGATCTTATTGGTAACAGTATAATCTCTTTGATTATGCTATAGAATTCTACGGTATAGTATAATTTATAATAATATTACCAATCGGACCCACTAGCCACCTTCTTGTATCCGTACAGTAGATACGAGTATAACAGTATTCAGTATAACTTGATTATACTGTATTCAGCTTCCGTTTGAAGTGTTTGCCTCCAGCGACGCAAAAGACAATCGGTTGTTCTGTTTCTGGCGGGCCAGCCCCGAGAATCTCATGCCTCCATCGAGAACTGTATTTCCGCGAGTGTGTATGGGAAAACTTCAACGAGCACGAATGTTTCGGACAATCTGAAAATTCTCCGGCAAGCGTCGCAAAGTTTCGAGCTTCTGTGTGTCCTCTTTGTCCTGGCACCGGCGACTGGCGAGTTTCGTCATTAACCGCTGGCCGCAATTAATATCTGTCATGAATGCGCTCCGAGCCGAAACTCCGTACCAAAAGGAACCTTGACGCGCGGAGCTAAGCGGGGCGGCCTTAGAGGTGAAGTACAAGGAAACAACCAGCCTCTTCTTGCCCCCCTTCCCCACCCGCCCACTCCCACGGCCAAAGTTTACTATTTGCATAACTAAACTATTCCAGCAGCCGTGCATGCTGTTGGTGCTGTTTAGTACGGATGCAGGCACTTTCTCGGCCGAGTACGAAGTCAGCGAATGTACGTGCACACGGATACAGGTGCACGCCGAGACCATGCAAAATCCCGGCAGTTTAGATTCACCCCTTTACCTGCGTCACCCTTCGCCGTACCTCTCAGCGTTGCCACGGTAAATTGCGTGAACTACACGCTAACCACTTAGTTTGGCAATGTGCGTATTAAGCGTGCGATTACGTTGAAGACGTTCGGCACGAAATTGCAGTATCGACGCGAAGGGATGATCGTATCATCCGTTGCGAGGTATCCAAAGTGGACCTCGAATAAAAGTTCGATGAAAATTTTGATAGCCGCCGTCAATGTTGGTGTTAGTTATCAGGCACATTGTATAATTAAGACGCACGTATATTTTATCTTACTATGTGCGATCTGAAAGTTACACGGGTCCATAGAGGGTTGAATAATCAAATCCCTTCCACTTCCACGGCTGTCAACCTAAACTTTTACACATCACTGCATGCAACGATGATTCGAATCAAAACGAATCTACTATTAAACAGACCTTACCCCCGTTCTATCTGTTCCAGCAAAATGAATTCAATGTCCAAGTTTCCTGATGTACAGTTAACGGATTTATTAGCCGCGGTCCGCAGGCGCCGTAAACTGCTCCCAGCGTCGAAAGATTGCAACCAGGAAGCAACATCTTTTGTTTCGAGCGCCGGTTCATTATAGCAGGTTCGAATAGGTACCTTTCAAGGCATTCGACGTCGCCTACGAAGCTCGAAAGACAATGTCGGATATTGGGCCGCGAACGTAACGACGCCCGAAGACCCGGAGCTCTGCCACCCCCGGCCCTCCCCCTTTCTCAGACTTCTTGTAATTTTAGCGAGTACGTCGAACGAACGGAAAACGATGAAAGGGGAGATAACGAATGCCTCAAACTGCTCGTTCTTATGCACCGTCTACGGACCGAGGAGGCAAATGCGCGATGCTGAATTAATCGCTGTGCGTGTCTGAAGACTACCCGCAAGATTTTCATCGTCGGAGTACGTAACGGATGTAGAGGGAAATTATGTGGTAGACTTTTCGTCGTTCGAGTTACGGTAGTTCTCTATTTTAAGTGATAATTTTCGTATGGAATAGCAAGAAAATTTATATTACGTTGAATTTTCATTATTATAAATGAAATTGTAAAATATGTGTGCGATAGCTCGTACATATAATTATTTATGGATTTAAAGAAAAAATCTAAAGGAGTACCTGAACACCGACGCTCTAGACTAGAACTTTTAGTCTGCTGTCCCTTCGTAATTTATCAAAACAAACGAACCAGTTTACGAAACTCCTCCATTTGTTTTCGCGAATATCCGTGTTGAAGATACGGTCATTTCGTTAAGTCCCCGCGCTAGTTCTGTATCGCGATAAGTAATATACAATGAAGACAAAGCAAACGCGTCATCCGTCCTCGGGGAGTTGAATCGCACGCATCGAAATAGGGAGAAAAACGGAGATACTCGGGAAAATTAATGGTAATTGGAGCATTTTAAAACTCATCACCATCATTTTCTGCAGCTCGTCCATTGCGGCTGGGGGTTGTTCGTTTTATCCAGATCGTTCGTGCTAATGAACGACTCGGTTCCCGGTTAAATTTGTTTTAAATACCTGATAGCCATGGCTTTTTCCCGGATGTACAGTCAAAACAACAACGTTAACACATTCAGCACCGGCGTGCGTTGATGTGAAGAGGTCACGACGGTTTTACGAAACACCGCGTTTGACGATTTTATACCTATATTTCTTTGCACGTTGCTTCGATAACGTCCAATTAACGTTAATACCGTGGAAAAGACCGCGCTTCGCCAAACAATATCATTTTTCATTGCTCCCCGCGGAAATGTACGTTTAATTCTTTTGAACGAACATTTTTCATTACCACTTGCGGAGAGTTAAATAGAATGGAAATGTCGGTGGATATTTTTCACGAGCCGTGCTTTTACGTTGCATATCATGTGGACAGGTGGTCCGAGGAACGTCACGGTTAGGGTCGAAATTTATCGTTCGTAGGAATTTGTAAAATGGGATGGGTTTTTATTTGTTTATTGAGAACATTTCTATTTGTGTTGAGTATTTTAGGAATTCTATGGAATAAAAGCGTATAAGAGTCCATTAACAAATCGAAGGAGAAGCGATTTGTCAGAGTGGTAGAGAATTATCAGCGTTTTGAATACGGGATCAAGTCTCTTAATTCATTCACGGAATCACGGAACAAGCGACCGAATCATATTTTAGCTAAGAGCATACATCTCCATTATGCCGGTACATCGGCTCATAAAGAGCTCAACGTGACACTGCAATTTCAGATCCTAATTTTCAGCGGACATTTCCCTTTTCACCGGTTTCCATACTCGTCTGACAAAAGCCGTCTGTTCATCGGACGAACTGTTTAAATGCGGCATTATCCCACTGGCAAACGAGGATCTCATTTTTAGTTAGACAAACGACCCGTCGATCAGTAGCCAGTTGGTTCGTTTCAACGTTATTCTCTTTCCAGTGACAGACTTATACTTATTAGGACTCGAAGCTATTTATTATAGTCTAAAAAAGATTGAAGCTTTTAATTTCCGAGAACATGGGATGTCTTAATAAAAATGTGAACAAATTAGGATTTCTGATTCTCGAAACTGAAGCTCTATTAGTCTCCCCGTGGACCAACTTTCTTCCTCCGTCTTCCGTCTTCTGTTCGCGCGTTTACATCAGCGATAAACGTCCGCCGTTTCGACGTCCGCTCGCGTCGCACCGCCGATTTTAATTCCAATTTCGAGCATAAATCTGTAGGGGCGTTTACAGCCGCGAAATCATAAAACTCCGCGGGACGAGAGACGTCGTAAATTTAATATGAAACTTCCATAAAGCGTAAACATAAACGGAAGCGCGGACCAGGGTCGATGGCTGGGCTCCGAGGGGCGTTGGAGGGAGGGCTTGGATGGGAATCATTGGAGGACGCTGTAGCCGTGGAGCGGAAGTTTCAAACGGGCGGAGAAGAGGGGTCTCGGCGGAGGCGACAAGTGACAACAGCAGGCCAACAAGCCCAGAACGGTGGCCGGGAGTTCCGTTGGGGTGGCGGCCGACGTGGCGTTGAAAAGTTGTTTTGAAAATTAAAATTCGAGCAACGCGATATTTAATATCGCGTACCGGGAACGTCGACGTGCCCTTTCGAGTGTGCAACAATTTTATGTGCCGTCCCGCGACCGTTTTCACCCCGGGCACCGGTTAAAAATTGCTGGTGATAAGTTCTCGGCGCACGAGTGGCCCCCACAATTACCGAGCATTTTTGGCCCGGCCGTTTTCAGCCGGGGCGATCGCGAGACCCGAACTTTGCATGCACTCGTGATCGCTCGTTAATTTGTCGCCTCTATCCGATTAATGGACGTTTATATCTGAATACATTTCCGAGTACATGCAAATCACATTTCACGCGGCCGGCGTGATTATCTGAGGGTTTGTAGTAGAATTATGTATTACGGGCCCCCCCGATAGAACTTCGATTATTCGAACTGATTGGGTAGTCACGCTGCGCAAATAATGGATGCTTTTTTTTTTCTCTTTTCGGAATTAAGAACGTTTCGATTCGAATGTTACGAGTGCCGACACTCCGTGGTTGAAACAATTATCGGACTCCAATTACTTTGCTTCGATACTGATTTTTGAAATTAAACAATTTTTAATTTTCGATTAGTTTTCTGTGTTAATTAAGGTACGAGCAGGTCGATGTTTGGTAAAATATCAGGACACGAGAGAAAGGTCTGCAAAAAGGAAAAATGTTCATTTCTGCAATGCGTCGATAAACCAAACAAACGTTCAAAAATATCCAACACTTATAAAATAAACATTTGTTAGATAGCGGAAATTCCGCTTTTCAATTTGAATTTTGTTAGAAACGAATCCAACGATTCTATGCCGAGCTACGACTGTTTAAACGAAAGCGTGCCCTCCGTTAATCTGTTTCTTGGAATGGCAACGGCAACGTAACTTGATAAATCTGCTTGGTTTGCGTTCCCTTGTACGCTCGGTTGCAGCGCAAACTGTTTTCTAATTTTCACCCGTTATTCCTCCGTCAGGATTTGTACGGCTCCTCGCACAATATAATGAATATCATAATGCGTGATTCACTCCGAGAGTAGAGGAACGCAACTCTTAGGAACTCTTACAATGCCAGAATACAAAGGGCTCGACGAGTTCCCAAAATTGTCTTCCGGCTAGAACGACCAAGGTCTTCGTGTGTCAAACCATTTCTCGGTTCTCGTTATAGAGTCCCTTTGTATGAGCCACCCTCTTTCATCAAAGTGATCGCCTCGCTATTTACTTGCCAGTTTCTCTTACGGAAATGGTTTCTGGCGAACACATTATCTCCGTTAACGAGCCTGTCCGACGAAAGCGCGTTTGTTTTGAAGGCACGTTGAAAAATCGACGACAATGCGCGATGGAAACGTGCCTCGCAATTTTTTTTTTGCACGCGTCCGTCAAACATTATCCATTTTACGTGGAAATAGAATGGGGTATAAAGAGATCGGCGGAAAATAGGCCATCGGATCGCAGTACGTTCAACCTGACGGAGAACAATAGTAACATCTCGACAAAGAGGAATTAAATATAATACAACGGATTTCTATGGGTTCTGTAACTAGTTCGTTTGAACAGGTATGATACGCAAAGAGAGGATTTAGGCTTGCTTTGATACCGTGAATACATTTACATGCGTTTAAAATTACATTCGCTGTGATACAGCTCCTGTATTACATTCGCCCGGCGAAAATGATTTGAAATGATCGAAACGAAACCGACCGCCGCAAAGAAAAATTCTCGATCTGTACGTGCGACGGTAGCGCCAGATGTTTGGGTCACGTAAGCCACTACCAGTCGCGAAGTATCTACTCAGAGTTAACGCGAGCGTCGTTGCGTCCCGCGGTGGAAGTCCGCCAAAAACAGTCCTCCCGGAGGAAACAGCGCGTTTTTACGAGGCGAAAATCTAAGCGCTGACACGAAATGGATAGAAAAAAAAAAAAGGGAACGGGACTAAGATGGGCTCGGAAGGCGGAACGAGAAAGTTCGCGTCGACGCGTACACCAGTGCATCTTTACGTGTGTTCTAAAATGTCGGTCTGCTTAATGCGACGTGAAACCGACCGTGGAAAACGGGCGTTGCGAGTTAATTCCCCCGCGTGTCGTTTTACCTCGTTTTTCCCGATTTTCTCTCTTCCCGTCGCTTCAACCCCCGACCCCTCCGTTCCCCGTCCAACGTTCAAGCATTTTTTTTCCCTATTTTTTTTTTCTACCTCCCTCCTTTTTGTTTTTTTACTCCACCGTGAGAATTATTCCGAGTCGATGAACGTGCGCACAGATAATTAGATTTATCGACCGAGACAATGAAGTATACACCTGAAAATAGCTGTGTCCACTTTCCATCCGGCTCGGTCGCCCGTACTTGATTTGGTTTGCGTTTGCGTCGGTTTTTCCACGGTCCGAATTTCTGCCTCGTCTCAGGCCGACGTGACCGCGCAAAGGAATCTGTTGAATGCTGTTTTGGATCCACCGAAGTCTATTAGTTGAAATGAAAAAATTCGAAAAATATTTTCATTTTTATCTTTATTAACGGCACAATTTGTCCAAACTTGGACGTCACAGGACGATTATTTACCGTTCAGAACCTAATTAAGGTTCCAACGATAAACAATTTTCACGAGACTTGTTGAAAGTTTTCCTCTTTGATCTTTCATCTCCTGACGTTTCTGAAAAACGACATTGCTTATTATGCAATTTATATTTCCCCCGCCTCGCAGGCTCCGCGATAAGTTTAAAGGGCGATGTGAACGCCGACTGAAACGACTTCCTTCAAAATCAGTGCGCCCATTCTAAGGCTTCGTTCTTCACGTCACCGAGTGCCATTAATTAAGGCCGACAGGCGTCAATTAATTACCTCCGTTGCAACCGGGCTCTCCGTCTCATCCTAAACGATTTTGTCACCGTATAAATTTCGTAGCGGACGCATTGTTACGCCACTCGGCTTGACGATGCTTTTTCCTCCCTCTGTTTTTTAGTCATACAGGAAAAACATTTGTTTCGTCGGGCTTTTGGTCCGTGGAAAATGTCGCAACTGCGTTACTTCTTTTTACGCCGCGTCCAATTTTCGTATTTTCACATCAGCGTTTCCGATATTACATGATATTCCGATAGGTACATTGTTCTTACGACGGTGGAGGGTGGACATTATTTTTCATTGTACCTTTCGATGCAAATAACCTTCGTCGGATTTCACTTTATGCTTCACAAATGAAACCAAGCATAATCCGGGTATGTCCGGACCGAGTTAGCGGTGAAAACGTGGTTTTATGGGGAGTCCGATACGCGAGAAGGGAGACATGCGAAAAATAAAAGGAGAAAAAAGAAAATGGGAAATTCTGAAAGGCAGTAATTATCGATCCGCGGCAAACAGAAAGATCTCGATGGTTCATTTGAGTTCGTGATCGTTACGCGAATGCCGGGGATAACGTGTTTGCAAACAGCAGCGGACACGGTGTACCTATTCGAATAAACTGCTTCGCGTCCTAGATAATTTGTCACTGCGAAATCCGCGGGGATTATTTGTCGAGCTAATAATGTGGGTCCACTGTGCCTGCCCGCTCTGCAAACGATAAAATCAGCGAAAACGCGCCAGCAACGAGTAATTGCACGCGCAAGTATCCGTGATCGCATCTTCCCCCTATAATTATCAATGAAAATGAGGGAAATTCTATCGATCTGACGTCCATTTTTTTTTTTTTTTTGAAATTCCGTAAATACAATTATAAAACGAATACTCTCGATCGTAGATCACTGAAAAATAATTTATTAACGATTACTTTTATCCTCCTGTATCTTCTTCATAGAGAAATCGAAGTTCAATCATTTATATGAGTCAAATAAAAAATTTCGGCCAGGCTGTATTGCATATTGTGAATGTTAAAAAAGTTATCACTTTTTAGTATGCATCGCCTTGTCAGTCTATAAATATTTTATCTTTTTAATAAAACCGAACCAAGAGTTTATTGAATTTAATTCTATAAAATAAAAGGTAGATATAGTAAAATACGAACCCTAAAATATTTCGATAGAAGTATAATTATAATAATAGCAATTGAATGGTAATTGAGATTGAATAAAAATAGGAAGGATGATATTTCTTTCAAAATTTTACTTCTCTAATTTCCAGACATACAGGTACATAATTCATCGGAACTACGTAAAATGAATGAACTTTATTTATATTTTATTCTGTTGCGCAGATATACGATTTGATATCGGATAATATCGAGGAGACCGATTACAGAAATTTACACGGTTCAATTAATCTATGGAGCTGGTTTTGAACTGTAATTATCACTACATAGTCGAACCTCGATAATTGCACGGGAATCTCGATCATTGCATTGTGGCGGCAAATGAAAGGGATGGTTGCTAAGCGACGGGCGAAGTTGGAAGTGTAGGAGCTACAGTAGCAGTGAAATGAATGATAGAAATATAATATGAAGGGCTTCTTGTTCATTTCATTCTACGAATCTCCATACATGTAGGAATTTTCATATTCGTTTATCTGTAATTATCGAAGTTAGACTATGCGAAAAATTTGCATATAGTTACCAATTTCATTTAACATATTTGTCCTGAGAAAGATTATGTCTTCTTTTACAGTAATATTAGATCGATTTTTAATTGAGAGAAATCAGAAATCATTTCAAGAATGATTTAGTATTATAAATGGTTAGGCTTCGATTCTTCTATCAAGAGTTTACAACGAGTTTAGACGTAATCATTGATAAATTATTATTAATTTCCCACTGATTGAGAGTCTTCTATTTATAATTATTCCTATGGTATTTGTATTTCAGAAGGGCGAAACAACAATGGCTAATGAATAGAACGATACATCGATAGGAGGACAGGCAATTACGGTTCGTCGGCTACGTTTAATTTGTAATCGTGAAGTTCACGTCACTACCGCTGATAATGTCGATTCGTTCTGTCGACTGAATCGGATTATTTTAATATGTTATTCATGTTTTCGTACCGCAACAATTGCGGGGAGGATCTGAACGTTCATAATAGATACGCGCTACACTACTGTGTAATTCATGCTAATTCGAGATTACGCCGTTATACCCGTTCCGGCCTTTATTCGAAGATACACGGTCGCATAAACTTCCGCATTAAATGATGTAATTAACCGAGACTAAACATCGCGATCAATATGCACGGCATTTGCATACGTCGGTGGCGGAGGGAAAAAAAAAAAAATAATATCGAAGCACGTGGAATTACTTGGCTACAAATTTGATTGGAACGGTACCCGAATGATGGGCAATAAATCGTTGCACTCGAATATTTTTCTCGACGAGCCATCAATATCCACTTCTCAAAACGCGTTTGAATGTTTCACGCTCAGGCAAATAATTCACCATGACCTGCTGCAATTCCCGTCGATCCTGTCGCGGTTTAATACTGACGATAGTCTATCATTCGCGTTGATCCATCACTCAATTGCTCGGTAATTATTTCGATAATTAAGCAGCATATTTTGGATCGATTAATAGAGATTTAAATTTAAATTCGTACTTTCAACGACGAGATTTAGAAAATATTTTTCTTCTGAAATATTGGACCACACAAGTTTTGTCCCGCTAGATCGCTGAAATATCACACTGTGCGACTTCTTCTTTATTTCCTGTTCTTTTCAAGCTGTGTAACGGGACATATTTATTCTGTTACTACCCACCCATTTCATCGCCTCACAGCATTTCTCACCATACAACGGTACATGAATTTCGGCCGTTCGAAAATAAAAAGATTTTCAATCTTAAAAACCCTGTAATGGACGACTCCCTTATCAAGTTTATCTTGAATATTCGCTCAGAGGAGCAAACGGAAGAGAAAAAAAACTCTGTCATATAACATGGCAATAACATGCACTCACATCATGTAACTGGGGTACGAGCATTTTCAGAGCGTGATTGCACACCGCTAATGGCATTTTCGCATCGGCTAGGTCAACAACACCCTATCTAAGAGGAGATCGCATTGCACATTTTATAGACTGACGAGGCAATGCATAATAAATAGTGGCGGTGTTTTTAATGGTCACAATACGCAATACACGGTGCCTGAAAAATCTCAGTATTTTTCTGATCGATTATTATAAACTATATTATACTTTTCAAATTATTTCTATTAGCAACTCGAAATTAGTCAAGTTGAAGATTCTGTAGACGTTGCGTACAAATACGACAATAATTTCCATTGAAATTTCGCATATTCGAATTTTAAAACCGATTTGATCAAAAATCGAAAAATCTTTATACCCCCTTTTAAATTTATTTCCTCTCGATGAATCTTCCCCAACACCGATCACATCCAGAATTCGATCGCACGCTGTACACAATCGTCTCAATTCAAGCTTGTTTCCATATGGAATCGCGCGGAAAAACTATTCCTGTTATTTCGGTATGATTTCCTGCGCTTCTGCGTTGTTGTTCGGTACGCGACCGTCCCTCTCCCCGTCGTTAAAATGATAAATAGTGGGCGAGAAAAGTTATCGCGTTGCGTCCATACGCGAGGTGGTCTCTGATCGATATCGGAGGTCAGGTGTGCTCTCCGAGTTGTGTGCCATGGGACCAAACTGGTGTGAGATTGATGGTGACGACGGGGCGGAGGGGGTTGCAATCACTCTCTATTAAATAGTTATGCTCTGTTGACATCTGGTCTCGCGGAAATAATTTTTGGGAGATCGGAATAATATTTCTTGTGCGTTCTTTATACTAGTACGGATCTTTCGCGAAGCACTCGACTTTTATCGAAGTATTCGAGTTTCTGGATGTCGTCAAAATAAGGTGACGTGTATTATTTTTGCTTTGGTAATTGAAAGTCAAGAGAAGAAACTACCCTTGAAAGTTTCTGATGAAGTTAACTCGTCGTATTAGGTTGTCCAGAAAGTTCGTGGCAATTTTTAAGAAAAATTCAAATTGACATTCGTTGATTCCGTTGATAAAGTTGGCATCTATTAGCTTAGAAAATGTATTCAATAACACGCAACGAACGAAGCTTCATTGGCCAATACCTCTAGTGCTTTTCAGTCCTCTGCTAAGTTGCGCGTCTCCCCTTCGTTGTCTTGCACTCAACCTGCTTTTTGCCTCTCGAACGAGTACGGCTTCTTTCTTCCACCGATTAAGATTACCCACGTAAACATACTCGAAGGGGAATAGCTTGTGTATGTGGTGAAGTATTAACTGCATTCACTTGACCTTTTCTCTAGTGTCGATCAGCCGAACACGGCCGCCCTCTGTTTTGTCGACCGATGAATTGTCTTTTCTGAGCTGACACGGAGACACACGAAATGCTTAAGGGATGGACAAGAAATCGATGCTGAAGGGAGCTCTGTCCTAATTCCTCTCCCGTTGTTCGCTATAGGGGACACGCAAAAAGTAAAGAGAAACAAACGGAATTAAATTCTATTCGACAATGGAGACAGGAAATGCTTCTGGTTCGCTATACTCTGTTGCTTTCGGAGTGACACGTTCGCTGTACGTTAATCTCGTTCGATGCTTTTGTTGCTCGTTTCATTTCCTCGAGAATTCGTTTAATCTTTCATCGAGCTTGTTATCCTTCGATTTAGGAGCGTGTCCATTGTATTTGTCTTTCGGGTGAAATTCGAAGACGGGATACCTTTGTACTGTAACGTATTGGACGGCGGGAATGGACAAAACTGTGTTTGAATAATGAACGACGAATGTGTTGTCATTTTGCTACAAATTACACGAGACATCCGAGTGCAAAAGGTTAATTTTTTTAGACGCAAGTTGACCAGTCACGTCGCCATCAAAACACTTAGTTCATAAATGCAGATGTATCGCTTTCTAGCACCGTCTAAACATAGTATAGAAAATTTGTGCGTAAACCCAGTAAATTTGAATGTCATCAGCCATCAGTCGTAACAAGTAATTTATTATTCTCAAACTTTTCTGATCAATCTCCGCGAACCTGGTATAAAGTTTCATTAAAATCGAGCACGTAATACTTCTCGCGGTGGCCTCTTACTGTATCGCGCTAAACCCGTAATGTCTCAATCGATGAACGAAAAATGGCAGGGAAAGAAGGAATACCTCTTAGCCGCCAGAACTATATTTCACACGCGCCTTAATAACAGCGAGGCTGAACATTATTTATGAAATAAGCTCTCAGGATCACGCAAATTTTATCGTTTCGCCCGAACCACCAGGGTGGAAGTAATGGCGGATGACGCGTTGCTAGCTACGCTCACTATTATGAAGCATTTCGCGTAATCATCTTTAATATCGTCGCGGTTGGCTGCGGGGTTTTCTTTGTCCACGGACCCTCGGATTCCCATGCACGTCATAGTCGTCGTCGCGTCGTTCCTCCCAAGTGCGGCGAACAGCCTCGGTTTGTCAGGGCGCATTAAGCTCGTCCTTTTCATTAATTACGTGCTTCGCTTCCTACCAGAAAATGAACGCATTCCTCTTATTAATTCCGCCGTTGGCGATTAATCTCACCGCGACAATTAAATTGTTTACGAGCGAAGGAGGCCCGATCCTTCGTGAAAATAAATGAACAAGGGCCGTCCGCCTTCGTTTCGTTTCCGCCATTTCTTTTCTTGAAATTATACCAGGGACACTCGATGCTAATGCCGTCGCTGCTGAGATCTTAATGCATCTATCCTGAATTTTGGTTGCTAGGATTGGGACGTTCCTCTTCTGTTTCTTGGCATATTGGACGGAAAATATTTCCCAAGGGAGTATAATACGACACGTTTAAATTTTAAATTGCGACCACCACGCACATCCCGATTCCGCTTTATCGTGCAATTGCTCGGGCGATTCTAAAGAATCCCTCTAAAGTCTTCCAGCCTCATAAACCACAACCGCAGTGGATATCTCAGTCCCGTTTCTTGCGAATTTCCGACTTCCCCGTCGCGAAATATTCCCCAGCTGCTTTCTCCGCCCCCGCACTTACTCAGTTTCAAAGTCACGAGTATTTGCATCTGTGCCTGACAGCGAAGTGTACGTCTCTCAGGAAAAATCGCCCAGATAAATAATAACAATAACGTCCCTGGATCTTTCCCGCTCAGTGCGAGCTCGCACTTGGTGAACTTTCCCAAAGGGAAATATGCCGGTAACTTTCACGCGCGTTGTGTCACCTACACACAAAATGAACGATGCGAGGAGGGGAGGGCCACGGAAACTTGGGTTCTCGATTGTCCAAAAAAAAATTGTTGCGTGAATCTCGGTCACTTTGGAATTTCTTTCTTTTTCGATTAAACGTCGAATGATTACCGATATGCTTGTGGCATTTTGTTTAGGTGGTGCTGATGACAGTATTTGATGACGTGGATGACAGTTTTATTGGACTAATAAAATTACAAATGTATGTATTAATATATTAAAAGTGAATGGAAAAGAAAAATAGTTGTAATATTCCGCGAATCCTGTTACCATTTCGTGTTAAGGAACATTCTACAGATGCTCCACCCCACTTTTATTATTCCTAGGAATGGAATTCTGGAATTCTCGAAGTCTCGAATCTTTACACAATTTTTCGATGGCTCCCGACACTTCGAGCTCTTCTGGAGCTGCTATTGTACACACCCCAAGTGTCCGGAAACCACTACCCAGAAATGCAGATGTCGGGAGTCGCACGGAACGAGTCTCCACCCCCCTGAACTCCGTGAAAAAAATTTGCGGATCGGTTATAGACAAGTTCAGAGAGGAGGGTCTGTCAGTCGCAGCTATAACCTGGTGGTTGAGTGACTCACCGAGGGAAGAAAAGGTGGTCGCGCGTTTCTTTCTTCTCTCTTTCGCGGACAAGCGAGTGTTGCGACTAGTGATGGGTCTGAGACGCGTTCAGGTTGTTATTATTAGGCGTAGAAATGAATTGCGAATCTCTCTAAAGTAAACTTGGATACAAAAAGATTTTATTTGAATGTCGATCTAAACATTTATTCGAAGCTGCTGTAATAGCGTCCAAATATAACAGTTTCTGAAACGTATAGCAGAAGAATAATGTCAATGTTACAGGAAATGCTAATAAGTACATTCTATGAATACCAATGACTACTTAATTTCGATACTAGCTTCTACGAGTACATGGGCTTGGTTCCATCGCTAGTGTCAGCAGAAGAGGCGTGGTTCGCCTCGTATTTGTCACTGGGTGCTAAGGGATTGTCGGCTTGTCGCCACATAACTCTCCGGATGCCTCATACCTTAACTTCAACCCTCCAACTCACCGCGTCTCTTACTCCATCGCACCCTCCTGCCCCACTGCGCGCCCCTGTCGCCATAAGTGTTTTTATCTTCCTCGATTTTGTTCCACTTCCCGGCCTTCTTCTTCTTCGTCCCCGTAACACGCGGCTCCTGAACACGGTTAAAATTTACATTCGACCTGGAATATCTCCCGGTGTCAACCCAGGTGCAATTTGTTTCGTTCCGTCGTCGTGTATCTGCTTCTAACCTGCCTCAACCACGACTGATCCACGTTATGGAGGATTTATGCGTCGTTCAAGTTTGTCGGTGGATTCGAGAACGAATCGGCAGCTGGATGTATCCGAGGATGTATGAAATATTGTGTTCATTGGTAGTTTTGGGCTCTGCTTGTTTCCTTGTTCTATTGCGTGGGTTTTTGTCACGGTGGGATGCATATTAAAGAAGAAAAATGTTTTTCATAGTCTCCGATTTACATACAAATATTGTAACGCGGCTTTCGAAAGGAGTTTTAAGAATTTGTTTTTTAATAAAACAGAAATGGTATGGAATGTATCCTGTTTTCTATTCGAACGAGGAACACGAGTGTATCTTGAAGTACACATTTTTATTTTAAACGAAAGTACACTGCTGTTAATAAAACAAATTCGTGGAGCCTCTGCGGAGAAACACTGTATAAGTAGATTAAAATTTCTGTTATAATTTTTTAAAGACTCCTTTAATTGTTGTCGCATTCTGGATAACGCATATTCATGTCGTGGGGGATGAAACGACCCTTTCAGTTCCGTCGCGAATTACGGAGCACCCGGTAAACTAAGAAAACCGCTAATCAATATGTTTCACAGAGTGCGTTAATCAATCTTTCGCGCTAGTCTGGTGTCGGGGATTTCAACCGCGATTCGTGAGAACTTGCCGCTTCCGCGGATTATTCGAGGCGATTAAAAAGCCTAACAACGGCAATCAGAGAGATTAAGACTAGTCTAGGGGGATTACAGCCTAATTCCGGAGCATCCCAGCAGATTGGATCTCGATGTTTATGGTGAATTGGATCATTCAGCGGCCGGAGTCTGTGACGTTCACGAGCGACGTTCCATGAAAGCGGTTTTCTCGCTCGTGCCAAGAACCCTCGAAAATCGTTGGACACCAGCCCGAGGGTTATGACAGATATATCAGCTGCGGGGGTGGAAGATCTCGAGTGCAAGTATTTCGGGAAATCGAAAATGACGAATTCGATCTGCGGGGCTATTTCGTATTTACATTTCGGGTATGCGGTTCAATTTGCGATTGAAAACTTGATTCGAGTTTCTTCCAATTCGCGACCCGCAGATATTCTTTTGAACGAATCAACGAGTGTCAATTTTTTTACGGGGATTAAGCAATCAAATCGATTCGAAATAAAGTCTTTCCCAGGAGTTACTTTCCAATGAAATGAATACAAAGTCTAAGCTTTTCTTTTATAAAGGGTTTTTCGAAAGGAATCACGATGACATAAATGCCATCATTTTTCACGTTCAATTATAATCATAGGTATTTTTATTTAAAATAAAAAGTGTCGGCTGAACTCCATGCTATCTGTGTTTGATTAAATGATCAAAATTGTAAGACATCGGTTGTAAAACCCTTTGGAATATTTATACGCAATTGCTTCTGGCAATATAATTGCATAATCTAATGTATTTATTTCGCTGAGATTGGCGAAACGAAGCAATTTTGTGGAACGTTCCACTTCTCTGTAAAAGAGAAAGAAAAATACGGTTGAATCAGTACCTCCTTAATTGCAGTTATTGAGGTTTGGTTGATCACAGTTATACAACGTTCAAGATACAGTTTATTTGCGCAATATCTCGGCCAGCTATGTTTCTTGAAATAATGTTGAATTTAATTCCAGAGTTTTCTTTTGGTAGATGGAAGTTGGACGAGCCATGGTCTAGTTGTATGTAGCTATACGAAAGAAAAGAAAATACTGGCAATCCGCTACACGCTAGACTGGTTTCCTTTCGTGACTATTAAAATATTGACAGACTTTCTACAAAGGACCCCGCATATACGTTCCTGTTTCGACTAGAAAGGAGATCTTAAATTATGTTTGAGGTTAAACATTCCGTTGGACATGGTTCACGTAACGCTATTCCGCGCTATTTCTATGCTGCTCATAGATGTCAAAGATATCTTTTCAGAATAAATTCTGCGATAAATAATACTTGAATGAAACGAAGTTATTCACAAGTGGGGAATAATTTGTTGTTTCAAATAAATAACGATTACATTTCGAACGTGTTCCCTACATTTGGGGAACGAAATAGAGTTTGAGCGAGCAAATACCTTCTAGATGATAATATAGTTACACAACTGGAGCGATCTATCGATCAAAGCGTCGCGTCGCTTCAAGGGCCGACCGAAGACAGTCCCTACCTTGGAAGTGATGATAACTTTGGGAAGAACACAGAATTCTCAACTCAAATAAAGGGAGATCCAGGTGAAAGCTAATTCAACGCCAACAGTTTTTCTGCCGAATGATGGATGCCATGTCTTAATTCATTACGGAGCGATCGATTGTCGTTCGCACAATAGGTAATAAAAGAAGAGTCGTTGCCTGAAATTTCATTAGTGTCTTTGTTGCCTCTCCCAATGCTTCTGCGTACTCGACGATTGATTAAAGCGGGACTCTCGTGACTGTCGAATTAATTTTAATTCAGGAGGGCTCCCTTCGTTACCCAGAGTTTAAAGTTATTGTACTTCTTTTTTTCATGGCGATCGTTTCTTTGGAATTCGTTAAAAACAGATGCGGATTGCAAAGGAAATTTATCAAGTTGTCGAGCCAGAGGGAGAAGCTCGATTTTAATTCACAACGGTAAAGATTCAAGAGACGCGTAGCGGTTCGATTCGAAATAACACGATTTTACCGTTATTTATTCATTATATGTGCGTTATAAGCGCCACGAGATCTGCGTCGTTAAATATTTTATCGGGATCGTATAGAGCCGCGTTAGCCGTATAAATAAAGGCATGACACAAACATTAATTATTTATTTATGATAATGTGCTTAGATTATTGGGATGATAACGGCTAATTGCGCGATTATGATAAATAATAAAAATACCACGATAGAGCAGAATCAATATGCGACCATTAATATTTCGGTGCCGCGTTCGTTTCATAAATATTCAAAACGGCGGCGGTGCCACGACAATGTTACAAAAAAAAAAGCAGATACGAATCCGCGCGGTACACACAAAACGGGTAAAAAATATTCCCAGAGATTTACTTCGATTTCGAATGTTGTAATAACAAAATGTTGTTTATCTCTGTACTGCATTATGAGAGGATCACGATGGAAATTTTTGCAAATTAATATCACGTTCAATCAGCGAAATATAAACTTTGGGGATGACTCACGTTTCATATTTTCTACTTTATTTTAGTAAAATTTCACAACTCTGCGTTTTTGTGCCTTCACGTATTTTTATGTATATGCACGTAATATTCATATATTTTTCGATACCAGTTTAAATAGTACAATTTCTATACATGAAAATTTATTTACGTTAGACACATTTCTGATTCGTGATGTTTCCATAATGGACTTTGTATTTTATTTCATTATATTATCTTCTGTAAGTTATTTTATTAGTTATACTAGAAAATACTAAAAGGGTAATTAATACGTGACTGCATAATATTATTAAAATAGAAAACGTTTCATAAACTTGATACACGCACAATGCAATTATTTAAAAATTATGTACAATATGAAAATAGATCTTTGCTCAGCTAGCAAACGTGAACTAATGTCAATATCCTCAACGAATGAAATAATGTGTGCTCGTACATAACGCATGATATAAAGAATAATAGTGTCCCTGAAATGATATTCAATACTTCAGGAGAGACTGACGCTTCGAGATGATTTGGCGTTGCTCGTTGAAGGAAATACTCCGATGACACTTGACATGCAGTGTTATCATATCGCTGGCAGGTGTGCGAGCGATGAGAAAATTTCAAGAATTTCTACCGAACAGAATTTCTAATTAAATTCATCCGTGTATGTTCGGGAAATCGTTTCGCCACGCTCTAAAGTTAAAGGATAATTAAACTGGGTATTTGAGGAGTTTCGTTTGAAGACAATGTTTCAGCTACTCGAAGGGAAGAAGTTACCGGAAAGAAAGGAACAGAGCTTGTCGGAGTATGTAGACATGGCTGAACTTTTACGCGGAGAACTTTAGGAGTACACGCAGACATAAATGTATCTGCTCAAGTGTTTTGAAAGATCTACAGCGCCATGTCGGGCCTAAAGTTACAGTAGACGCTTTGGGAACTGAAGTCCCTGTGGCTTGGCAAGCAATTCTCACGATCTTCGTTTATCCTGGCACCATAAACTTTCTAACTTTGGTCGCAGGATTTTTCTTGGCTGCTTGTATGTTTGTAAACAGTTTAAATGGTTTCCAAGAAATACGATCTCTTCGAAAAGGCACATTTTACGCGCAGTACAAATATTGAGTTAAACAGCGATAAAATCATTAAAAATCAATTTTCTTACGACGTGGAACCCTTGAATTTCTTAATGAAACTCGCAGGCAGACGCTTCCTCGAGTGTAAATATCGTTTCATTCCCAACGTCGAAGTTCCGGAACACGGTCCCGTCAGGACAAGTTCGCGTAATCGTTTCCATGTAGCGATGGACACCAAATTACTCGCTCGCTATGCGCGCACACTGTCCTCTATCTCGGCTTATTACACCTGGGACGGACACCGGGCGCTAGGTTTAATGCGATACACCGGATCGCGGACTAAAATCTGCGTAATTCTACAAATGTTATTTCGCAACTGCGACGGAAAGTTTGGCCACGTTTGCGCTAGGAAGTCACTATTCGGATCGTAAAGCTTGTATTACGTAACTAGCCGGATAGCGTTGACGTTATTACTGTTAATTCTGGTAATATGTCCCTGAGCTCACGAGGGACTAGCTAACGCGGCGCAAGGACGGATTAGTTCCAACCAGCGAGAAGTCTCGCTTTAAGTCAATATTTTCGCTTTATTAGTCGAAGCGGACACTCGCTTAATGATCTTCGAGAAGTCGTATTTCTCGCCCGCAAGTTTCACTAGACTCCCCCCCCCCCCAGCTATCGCGCTTGTTTTGCAATGCAAAACACTGCAAACTTTCCGAGAAATTTCTTTCGCGCGGCAAACTTTCGTCGGCGATCCCGGCGCGATTAAACGGAATTTTGAAGTCCTAGAACGACGTCTGGCGCTGCCTAGTCCGACTTAACGATGCCTATCCGTTGTTCGGTAATTAGCAATTGCAGTACCCGACGAATTTTTACTTCTGGCTAAATCAAGCTGGACGCAAGTGAATCGATATCGTAAGTAAGTCAGGATATGTTTAACAACATCATGATACCAATCAATCAAAAACGATAACGATCTATACCTACTCTACCAAATTTAAATATATTTTTGAAGTTCAGTAGGTAGTATTACTAGAATATTATTTCAGTTTTTATTTCGTTTCAGCAATTCCTTCAGTCGGAGAAGAGAACGCTGTCCAGCGTAGGTGTCCCTCACACGCCTGCTTCCTCTTCCAATCATTCCTACCTTAGACAACATGACAACGTTGTCAGAGGTACCCCTGGCATGCCAGGCGTCTTCGTCGTAAGGGAGTTCACGGATGCTACGCACGGCGTATGGATTAGTGTCGCGTTCAGGTGACAAGGACGAGAGTGAAAGAACCCTAGAGATTTTACGAGACGCTTGGACATCGCTGTGCGGGAATATCTGGTCTACGAGGGTGAAAAGCGCAACGAATACGTGGATACTTCCAGACCTCTTCTAGAAAACAATCATGTTTCGTGTCACCTGTGTGGACAAACGGTTCTTTTTGTGTTTGTACAGAACCTGTGCTCACCTGTTTCTGAAACTCTAATTTCTTTTAATGTCGAGTTCTTTCCAAATCTCGACGGATCTATCTCTCGACTAGCCTAAGATTTTTGCTTTCTGTAGTCAGAGTACTGTATATGCGTGCCTGGTAATGATCGGCAGAATTAGAACATCCAGAGTTCTTTCTGATCGTCGGAAGAACGATTCAGGCGACATTTCATTCGAGGGGGACATCAAGCGGCTTTGTCACGTTGTAACGGTCCTCTAGTAGCTCTTCGTGCAAATCGTACTTTGAATATTTTCTTTCTCGTATTATTCTGTTTTACGCAGTTAAACTTCGGCTGAAGAGCGAGTTCGGATGCAGGTTTCAATGGCTTAAGCGGACACAAGCATCGACAGACGCGCTAAAGAGGATTAAACTATAGCGACCGTTCACGGTGATATTCGCGTTCTAATTTCGACTACTTTGTGCTCGGATCGAGAAGGATTGGACAGTTTGTACAGCTTCGTATGTAACTAACTTGAGAATCTGCCCATTGGAGGACTTTTGGAATTGAATGTTTTATGATAAAGGGAGGGAGTTCGAGCCATTCTTTCATTAATTATTTGCTTTATCTCTTGTTCCATTCTAGTGCATAGGAATTAAAAGAATATTTAAAAAGTCAGTTAAAATAATGCGGAGAGAATTGTAGAATAAAAATTACATGCACGCTATTTCGAATATATAAAAGCATCATTTTTATCTTACAACTTGTCGAGCTTGTCACGTTTCGTGATACCTAAATGTATGTAGCGAAGGAGGTATCTCATCTTGTTCGCCTATGCATACATTTTCCTTATTTTTTAAAAGATCTGTAAAAGAAAAATTTTACATCCATATGCCATCCTATTTAAAAAGATGAGGGATCGTCCACTCTCCGGTTATGGACAGACAACAGTTATAAATATGTTAAATAAAATGATCCAGTGAGTCTAAAAACATGAACGGAAGAATATTAAAAAAGAGGAAACCATCTTGACACACTTCATATTGCGTGTCCTGTGCAATCTTCCGAGGTTCGCAAAAATATGTAGAAAGATTGAGCTTTCGAAGATTCGTATAAGATAACTGATATTTTTCATAAAAATTTCCACGAACTTTCTGGGCAATTCGATAATTAAATATGATATAAACACATTTATACTCGAGTTTCTAACCAAATTGACGTTTACTCGACCGGTTTCACAAGATGGAAATTATTCAGCAGCTATACATCGTTCAGTGACTTTTCTGACGTTTCCTTTTCCACATCACCACCGACTTGTCATTCGCGGAAAGTGAGATAACGATACCGTATATACCATGGTGCCGATTTTAAATACTACACACAGAATTTAGCTTTACGCGGAGTTCCCCGTCGACTCCTGTCAGGTGCTCTTTACACGGTCGTTCATTTATCTTTTCGGTGGTCCTGGAAGATCATAAATTATTCCGTCGTTAAAAATTGAGACTCGGCTTCCAAGGAAAAACCGGTGGTCGTTAGAAGCGCGGTTTTTCTTGGAATCGTAGGTTGAAATAAATAAATGTCGGAGACATTAACTAAAAAACAGGGGAATCCGTTAACGTCTACGTTAGTTATTCATACGGTTCGTGAAAAATTAATTCGAAGAAGAAATTATGTCTAATGAATCTAAATAAATAGAAGCAAGTTATATTCATGGAATATAAATTTAAAAAAATTTTTCTTTTCCCACATGGTACATTGAGAGAAATACTCCACGATAGCAGTTACCAAAGGCATGGATTCGAAAATGTTTACTCGCGGCAAGGAGAGTCCGTCAACTTGATACACATACCGAAAGTATAGCCTCCCGAGCTGCGACACGTTGCTGTGAACGCAGCAACGTGGAAGTGTCTCATTAATAATCGATAAATCGAATTACTCAACGACCCTAGTCCTCGTAAATGTGAAGAGCAGAACTGCTTGACACGGAATCATCTTCGACGTGTCTGGAGGTCTCGTAAACCTCGTAATACACGGTGGTTAGTGTGAGAAAATCGTTGTAGTACTCACCCTCCTCTCCTGGCACGGACGTTTATGACTTTCAGACTACTTCAAATGTGACGTACCGTTGGCTGCGCAAGTGTGCAGAAACCGGCGCACACGGGCGCATCTGACGGACGTGTACGTGGACAATCACGTGTCCCAAAACCCTCGTAACGTAGCTGTACGTCCCTCCTTGCTCACGCATGACATTTTTACGGGAAGGAATAAGTTCAAGTTTAAGTACCTTGGCCAGGGTATTGCATTTTACGAGCGTCCCTTAAAACGACGTTGTTCTATTAATATTTTTCCCGCGGAATTCCACGGTGTACGTGCTCTGATATTTTGGGGGGAGTATGGTTCGAGATTTCAGCCTTAAGGGTTTCATTTCTTTTATGGGCACTTTTGTCGTATATTGTTACTTTAATATAAACAGTCGTTTTTTAAATATTAGATAAGAACAAAATAGTTCGAAGATCAAGATATTTTCCTTCTTTATATTTCAGGAGTGAAAATTACCTGAGAGGTAGAACTACCCTCGAGCCACAAGAAGGGTCAATTTTGTAGAATTTTTGACCCGAGTATCGCGTTACGTAGAGTGTTCGAATTTGAATACATGAATATATCATATATAATGTCGACCTTAAAATCTATCTTACGAAATTTGTACTACAAAATATAGGAAAATGGGGTTGTGCTAGATTTTTCTTGAAAGTGTATTTTTCAGCTAGCCTCCATGATTTTCAACCTGAAAGCGTAGCTATTTTCCAATATATTTTTCAATACAAATTTTACGAGACATGCTTTATACTATACATATTTTTATATTTAAATTTGAACTCTCTAAGTTGCATTGTATACGAGATAACAATTCCTCAAAATAGGCCTGTTTCTTTGGAGGTCAGGGTAGTTATACCTCGTAAACTCATCGAAGGTTGCATAAAACGTGTCAGTCTGGCGAAGTAGAGAATGATTTATACCCATTAATATTTGACGACAGCGTGGAAAGTGTCTAGCGTAAAGAATGTAGAAGGTTGACCTATAAATTGCTCGGCCGACCATACACATTATCGCACGCCGTACTCTAGTTCCATAATTTAAGAGGCTCTTTGCTTAATAATTGTGAGCGATGCACAGTCCGGTCTATAGATAGCAACTTCCAACCGACATTTACGGTCTACATGTAATGCGTTTAAACCGATTACAAGTTTCATGTATCAAATTCACTCTGGAATCGCGTATATACATTGCTGAAACTCGCGTTACAACTACCGAATAACGGAAACGTAATTTGTAGTTTTCCCTGTCGCATGTCACCGGCTGAAAAATAATCGACTTCGACAAGTAAGTAAACAATAGTCTCGTCGAAGCATTAATGACGCAGTTGTAACGCAGGAAAAAATTCGTTCGAATTAAAATCGTTGATTATTTCTCGACGAGAGAAATTATTACATGATACGTTCTTTTCTTCGTTATTAGGTAATTCTTGTTAATAATGAAACAGAAATACGTGCTCGTCATACAGTGAAAATAATGCATAGCTTGCAAATACAAAGGTACTCTGAATAAGGAAGAATAATAGGGAATATTCTATTTGGAAGAGCTAAACATCTTTCAACCCTAACATAGTAATTTGAACAAACGTTGGGCATGACCTAGAACGTCTCAAACTCATCAACCTTTTCCCTAGCAATACGATACGAATTACCATTCCGCTGAAAAAAGCCAGTCACTCGACGCGAAATGACTCGCGAATCGACGAAGAAAATCACGCCTCAGCGTAAAACGAATCGGCACGAGGCAATCCGTTCCACCGTGCGGGAAGACATCGCCGAAAGTCGAGGGACATCGCACGGAAAGGGTAAGACAAAACGAGCCGCGAACAGCACGCTAATTTTCCCCGGAGAGGGATTAACCTCTCGTGGAGGAGGAACAGTTCGTAGTGAAGCGTCGGAGGAAGAGGCACGGAAGACGAAGAGGATCTTAAGGAAGAGGCTCTTACCAGTGGTAGGTACACGTAAGAAGAGCTTGCGGTCTTGAGAGCCTAAAGATGGTGGCGGCGGAGGAGAGCCCGGTGGCTGAGGTGTAGCGTGCGCGGAGCTCGCTCGTTGAACGTCTCCTGGCCGCTATCAGCTGCTTTACATTTCGTTGTTATTCAAAAATAGTCACAAACCGTCTTGCGGCCCGTTGCTTTTCCAACTGTATCTCTTTCCTCGTTCCGCGTCCGTTCCGTCGTTCTCGCGGCGCGTTTTTCTATGGCACTTCTTACCCAACGAGATGTTTTATTAATGAAAATGAAAGGGGCTTCTTATATTTTCCTTGATTCCCCTCGGTTCCGTCGCTGCTCGATTCTCTTTTGTCTTCCTTCCTCCCCTCGTCGCTGGTTTCTTCCGTTACGTTTCTTGCTCTTCCATCGCGATTGCTCTTCCTTCCGCCACCGGTGCTTCCATTTTCCACGACATTCACGCCGGCAGCCCGTCTCGTTCAAAACGATCCGGCGCCTTTTTCTATCTTCCTTCGACTGACTCGCTTTGTCCATTCGTCTCGTTCTCTCTCTCTCTTTCTCTCTTTCTCCCTCCCTCAACGGTTGCTTTGCCACCCTTTCCAGGCGTCACTTCCACCATTGCTCGAGGCGGTAATATTACTTTTCGCATAGCGGTCCAGCCTCCAGGGAATGCGACACGAGCTATGCGTGAAATTAATTTAGACTGGCAACAAACATTCCTCGGTAAGCCGACGCAGAACTCGCGGAAAAGGGAAGGCGACCGTTTCTATTGCCTAAGCAGATGTAATAAACATGCGAGAGGCTCCCCGATCTTCGCCTTTATCACCGGTGACGCGCGTGTTTAATCCTTGGGAAAAACCCGGATGGCTTCCGGGTGTGACGCGCCAGACAAATTAGCGGGGTCATCTTAACCGACAGCTGAAATTTCATTACACGATCCTACGAAGAAGTAATTGGCTCTGAAATTTCATACGAATGTACTGGACGTCTCTTTTTAACTGTTCCTTTCGTGAAATGGAGGAGGAAATTCAATGATTTCTAGGAGGAGAATTTGCATCGAATTATAAGGACCTTCAAAAATCTGGAATTACTTGAATTTTTTACTCGCAGTTTTAACGAAACAACACTAACTACTAAATGTTGCTGTATCAATTAAAAACGTCAATAACACGTCATGCGAAAATTTAGAATGGATTTTTAATGTAACCAGAACCTATAATCTTGCATTTATCCAACGTCGAATTGTCTCTATCCGAAAGATGAGGAACGTGTGATTTCTCCAGACACAAAAACCATGCGAGTGATCGATGAACGATGAGCCACTGAAGCTGCACTGCGCAGATAAGTCTTCCATGGCTCCAAGCCAGATGATTTGGATCAGTCTCAACGTCCCTGTAACGCCGACCGTCAGATACGCAGATTACGTTGGACAGCCTTGTTGCAAGACATAATCTAACGGCTTCACTTCGCGCGATGCGTGCTTGAAACGAGCGATTAACGGGAACGAAACCTGCGATGCGTTTAATTACAGGTCTAACTCGTTATCTATCGAAAACACTTTTCCGAATAGCCTCCTCGCGCTGTAACGCCGCGCATTTATGGCGCGGAAGAGGAGTTCAAAGCGGATGGCCAGTAAACTGATGGTGGCATGCGGAAGGTAGCGCAGAACTGGCTACTGGACTGGGTCGAAGCTCGCATAAATGCACATTCGAGCGAACAAACCGTTGATCCGGCCTGGTAGCGTAGTTTGTCGGTACCCCGTCCAGATGCAGAGGCTGGTTGCACGCGGAAATAGAGATCCGTGCTGTTTCAGTCTTCGTCGCTCTCCCTTGCCATCCGGCCGTCCCATCGTAACTCTGTATCTTTCTAACTGGGAGAATCCGTCCATCCTAGATATCGCATTCGAGGATTCTGATTTCATACGCTAATCTACCGGAACCCGTTGCTTTGTCACATAATAGCGGGCTGACTCGCCATCGATCCTCTCCTTTAGGCGTGTTGAGGACACGTGACGTTGACCCACGGTCTAGGGATCCTGTCATTTTCGAAACGGTTGTTTCGTGTAATACTGGCTAGTGTGTACGTAACAAATACATTTAGACAATCACAATTCTCAGTCTTAGATCTGAAAGTAACTACAATTTATATTTTTCAAGACCCGTACCACTCCCCAATTCCTAACTGCCTCTTTGTCAGCTACGAATTTCTTCGTCTTTTAATCAAATTTTTCTTCGCGCAGAACGAGAGTATAGGAAAATTCGTCGAGTGTTTCGCTCAAAGAATAGCTTGTACACAATGTACGGCAACTCGTACACCAGCGTTAATGACACAGGCGTGTGTCGTCGAACAAAATGCAACGTGCTTTATTTCGAAACGCTCAATTACTTTTGGCATACAGAGAATGCAATTTCGGGGGAGCGCGATCTAACGTAAACGAGTAATTAATTCGCCCACATGGGTCATTGTTGGTAGCAAAATCAGTCGGCCAATTGAAAAGTGATCGCGTGCACGTTGAAAAGGGGACGCAATAAAGCCTGTTTACGGGCGACATTTTTCGGAAATGAGGACCCCTCCCTCGCGCCCAAGCTAACAGAAAGTCTGATAATTGTAGTTACTGCGGTCAAAGAGTATATGCACAAACCGCATTTGTCCGGTCTGCTCTGCTGGCGAGTTAATTACGGGAGCAGAGTCTATTATTCTGGTGCAATGTCAACTGACAGCCATGCAATCGAGCGTTCTGTTAATACCCAAATTTAATTTCCTCCCCAGCTGTTTGGGCTACTTCGCGTCCTTCTTTGCGACAGCAATTTCGCGGAGCGGAACTGTTAACGCAAACGATGATCAAAGTTATCCGTATGCGCACTTTCGAAGGTGAAATTATTCGCCCCGTTGAACGTCAGTCCCGCATCGGCATAACGTGACCATTGCCAGTAATTTCTCTTCGAGCTTTCGTCTGGTCTAATGTAAATTGACGAAAATAGTCGGTCAGGTTTATTTTCGGAAAAAACAAGGTTTCCTAAAATGTATTAAATGTCAGACATAAAATTAGAATCAGTTGATTGAACTTTGAATTTAAGTTGATTTGATATCTGATATGGAAACTATTACTGTCTCCGACGATTATAGGTAAACGAAATCAATTTTAGCAGAGCACCATTCTTTATAAACCTATCTTCCTATTCTTATCTTCTTCCATTATGCATTGTTTCTATTCTGGCGTGCGCAAACAGCGAGAAATGAAATCGGAGAGATTAGCACTTCGAATATAATTCAAGGGTTACCACGGTTCTGAGAGAATGAAACGCAGAGACATATTTATATACTTGTTTGGTGAACAGCGCTCCTTGAGAACACTCGGAACTGCTTGGTGTGTTATGCAATAAAGTTCCAACTTTGCTCTAGTCCGTGGTACTTAAACATAAGTTGCGCCTACTTATTGCTGTCGCTTTCATTCTGGTTATTACGCATAGATGCTTCGTACGTTCGAGCTATTTTCGCGCATGCATCGTTTCTCACGCGTAGACAAACTTGTCAAAACTTACGGCCGAGTTAGTTGTCCTATTATACTTTACACGTCCTTATTACATAATACGTGCATAAAATGGGGTTGTTTAGGTTATTTGTAAAATACATTCGCGTGGGTTATTTATCTTTCTTCTGGATCATCTATAATTCAAACGATAATCAAACTTCAGTAGTAATCATCCATATTGGTCAGCCGCAATAAAATCTCTCGACGTCTCTACCTGGCAATCGCGATACCAGTTAATACAGTCGAAGCGGGAAGACAGTCGGCTTATAAACTGCGAATTCAGCTGAAAACAAAAACATCATGGGAACTTAAACGATCACGATCGCTCCAAGTAGTAACGTACGCCGCGAGTCAGCCAAACATTTTAACGATCCCCATAACCCGCTGACTTTACAACTCATCCCGACACGAAACCACTCGGATGCTTAAACTTATACAGCACTGTCCGCACACTTCTCCGTCGCTTTAAAGCATGAAAGTATAACAACACAATAAACCTCCACGTATTCCACCCACGCTGCTCACGACTGGTTACCTACTTTCGGGTTCCTCCCTCTCTCTCTCTATCTCCACCTCCCTTACCCTCTGCAGTAATAAGCTGTGAACATTTCACGTTTTCCCGTAAGCTGCGACTTACGCAAGTCGTACCGGCCCAACCGACGGCAGTGTGTCTGGGTTAAGTTTTATCGACATATGGCAGCATGCATACTGTCTCGAGCGGTGCGCAGAGAGGCTGAGAAGCGTTTTGGTCGTTTTGATCTGAGTTTTGCGACACTCTTCCACACGAAGGACCTCGAAAGGGAGACAGGAAGCGACTCACTCGGCCAACTCATCTCGGGACACAGAGAGCGTTTGGGTCGGTGCATAAGTAGGTTTGCCAAAAGTATATAAAGGATTAGTCACACCATTGTGCCCCGTCACGGTCGTAAGAAACGGTACGCGGGTGAAACAGCGATAAACAGAGCGGCTTGGACGGGTACACAGGTGGATGGGCGGGAGGGGAGAGGGACGGAGGGCTCGAGTACACGGTGGGTGTCTACCCACTCGGATACACACTCATCCTCTCCTCTCCGCAACGGGGCTCCCGCGCGTTCTAATAAGTTCAACGAGGCAACTGCTTATGGCGTCATAACCAAGCTCGCGAAACGTTCGTCGCCGCCAACGACGACGACGGTACGCTCCCGCTCGGTTATACGTCGGGCCGAGTCTGAAGCCAACGCTAGATGTGGCTCGAAGGCGGTTAGAGCTGGTGGAAGTCGGGGCTGATTCCATTCTGGAGTGGTGCACGCTTCCGCGGGGTCATCCGACCGTGCACCAGGTGGGATGGGGATGGGGGGATGAAGACGTTTACGTGGGTAAACCTCGACGCCTCCGACGAATTTTCAGCGAGGATTCGAGTACACGCTACGCCGCTGGATGAGCACGCGTATCTGTTGTGTTGCCCAACCCCTCGCTTCGTCTCCGCTACCCCTCACGGTCTCTAACGTTCCAGCATTGGGAACTGTCTGCCTCAGAACGGGGAAGTTCCGCGATTTTAATGGCGGAATGCGGAGGCGGGGAAAGATGCCAGAACTGTTTGCCGACTGGAGCGCACTGTGCCGAATGAAAGTTTCTTTACTCGGCATTTTCCAAATCGCTCTTCTAGGAGGGGCGGGGGAGGAAACGACACGCACCGACGCGAACTTCGTCGATTGTTGCGGATGAATTCGTTTGAGGATTAATCTTTTGGGATGTAACGCTGTGTTGGAGCCGCGATATCCTTTGAGGGTTCTATCTACTCTGAGGATCTATTTTTTCAGTTATGTATGATCGATAAAAGTAACTGTATTATTAATTTTTGTATTGCAGTCTTTCCTTCTAGTTCTTAATTAATTTCATTTCCTTCGCACCATAGTAAATATTTGCGTATTATTATTTCTCGAATTGATATGAATTTTTATGTTATCATCAATCTCAATTTCTCATTCATATACCTACTTATGTCTGAAACCGTTTAATTAATTAAAGTCTTGTTTAACATATCTTATACTGCAGTCTGAATTAATTAAATAAATCACAGTTTGACGTTGGATTCATTTAGATATGAGTTCGGTTATCGTATGTGTGCTCTTTCGTGACGTTATATGTGGACTTTCAATCGCAGTGGGTCCATCACTTTGATAGAGAAAACTTGAGCTAACGCAACGACAAGAAAACGGGGGGAGTTTTATTCGAGTGCACGGTAAGGTATAAAAGTTTTCTGATGCAGTATTCAGGAAGTCGTCCTCGCGAAAAGAGGGACGTGACCCTAGTCTGTGACTAGATTTAATACACTTTACCTTGTTTATATGATTAGATAGCAAGTTGCATCCGTACTTCTGCAATGCTTTCCATCTGAAGCTTTCCATTCGAAATATGCTTATCAAAACAGACCATACTTTCAAATAACTATGGTCCAATATTACTATATTCGGTTCATAGTGAGTTACTTATAGACCTCGTGCCTGCAATTGAGGAATAGATATCTAATTTTTAATTAAAGAAATTATTATTTACTTTTAATCATTTCCTTTGTTAAATGGTCTTGTGATTTCGATAGTATCATGGTAGACAATTTTAATTTTATAAACAAAAAGGATACGGTGCATTTTCAAGAGGCTTGTGATGTAAAGATTCGTCATTAGCTGATTAGTTTGCTCTTAATTATCAAATATTGACCCTTGCCGTTGAACGAAGTGCCTTTATGTATCAAAGTTCCAGAAATTCGCAGCGGCGACGAGCAAGACGTTTACAAGAAAGGAGTTGTCCGAGAAATAGCTAGGATGGAGTACAGTCTCCGTTAAAAATTTCAACTGGATCCCTGAAATATAAAAATATCATGAAATATTTTATTCTATAATTCATAAATAGTAATATATACATAGAATTTAATTCATAAATTTAGAATAGATACAAAGCAGTTTATCCTGTATTCTTTATTGGAAGTTCTCATCTAAATAAAATAGTACATAGAATTTGACTGTACGTCGAAACTGTCTGGAGCCAGTTCAAACTTGGCACGAGGGTGGAGACACATTGCATAGCTGCAAAGTACCGCATTTTCTAAATCCCACGGGTCGAAAGGCGCGAAATTCCTTCTGACGAAGCAGCCAAGGAAACATGTTTACGCCGAGGCTGACATTAAACGTCTGAAAAAATGTCACGGGTAAACTCACCACGTTGACAAAATGACGTGACTTCTTTCCACGCGAGTATTATTTATTTTACGTGAACTACTATTTACTTCGTGTATCCACTGTTAGTTTTAGACTCACTTTCAGTAGTGTAAATGTTAAAATTAAATTTATCAGATTAAGAAAAAGATTTGCTCTTATTGGAAGTTCCTAATTTTGATTCTCTATTTAAATTTCTAACGTGGATTTGCAATACAAATTCCCAATGAATATTCTTCATGTACATAAATTCCTAATGTAGACCCTTAACGTGAATATCTAATACAGATTTTTAATATAACTTGTCTATGTAGAATTTGAATGCAAATTCCTAAAGTAAATTCTTGATGTAAATTCCTAAAGCAGTTTCTTGATTTCGATTCCTAATGCAGACTTTTAATGTAAATTTGTAATGTAGATCCTTAATGTAAATCCTTGGTCTAGATTCTTCATACATATAAATGATATTAAATAAACTGATAATTAGAAAGGATAAGAGAGAAGAATGAACCAAACAAAGTATTATTAGTTGTAATAGTTATTATTAGTTCTTATTAATTATATTACAGTTAAAAACATTTTCTGAATTTATATTATATTTATAACAAACGAATTCTAAAACGATCTGTAAAAGCATAGATAGTTAAATTTAATAGTAATAATCCCCTTATTTGGAGATTTACGCAATTATACACTTTCAACATAATAATAATTGAACAGCGAGCACAATTAATCCCAAATGGAACAAGAAAACTAGGAACGTCATTACGAACAATTAGTTGCTGTTCCCCTTATTACCTAGCTCGTTGAATTCTCCATAACTCGTGCTTAAGCGAAGGAGGTTTTTATTGCAATGCCACTTGTGTCCAAGGAGTTCGGTAACTGGCTGGGAATTAATTGTGTTTCGTGTACGTTATCGGCATCGCGGTGTATCAGCCATTACAACCCCGACGAGGGTTAGGGGTGTAAAATCAGGAAGCGTCTCTGACAGTGGTACTGTTAATACCATTCCTATGACAGGTTCCTCGAGGATTAGTGAATTGGGCGTTAATTACTTCGGTAATGTAAACGTTTGCTCCCAATTTAATTACGGCTGTCGAGCAATTACGTCGTCGATCGATTCGTTCGTGACGAGTTCATGATGAGCAGATGGGGCCAGGAGTCTCCCCCGCGCATACTATAGTTCAGACGCATCAGATTTCACTGTGGACATATTATTTTCACATACTTAATTATCAGCTCATTGATTTTTATCGATCTTTTATCGATCATACCACAGCAAGTTCTTTCACTCTATATCGTTCGCTAAAGAAAAAGAAAATCTTCAATCGAGTTTTTACACAAACTATTACATTTAATTATTCTCAAAATGTATCCCAAATGAGCCACAGCCCTAATCACATTTCATCCTATGTGAAAAAAGCTTCAGAAGAATCCGACAATAACGTTCACTCCATATCGCACCATACCGCCTGTACTATTGGGAGACGCGCGTCGATCGCGTTCGTGAAGCGTTTATCAGCCATAACTATATTTCAAACGATCCAAGGAAATCCCGTATGAGCGAAAAAACTTTTCTCATTATTTCCCGGAGCGTATTCCAATCGGGTGAACTTTTACCCTCCCACCCTCGTCTCTACTCTCGATTCCAGCGTTCGCTTCTTTCCAGGATTAAACAGGAGGATTAATTAAAGGTGAACTTCGCCGTTGTTGAACGCAGCGCGAGTGCGTTATAAACGCCCGCCTATCGTAAGAGCGGTAAAGAAGGATGGAAATGGATGTAAAGCAAGGTGAGGGGGTGGGGGGTGGGTGGGGGGATAGTCGGCGGGGTAGTTGATGCGTGAAGAAAAATAATGATGCCCACTCGAGCGACTCCGAAGTTTAACCAACAAATGATTTCCCTCCCCCGCTCCGGAGTTGTTTTTTTTTCTCTTTACCCTCTCTGGTGAAAAAAAAAAACAATGAAAACGCGCACCGGTGAAACGCGAAACGCTCTAGTAGTTCGCGAGAAACGAGCAGTAGAAAGGGCGGTGTAGATAATAGGGTCTTGGGTACAATAACGTGTGATCAAAGGGAGAGTGTCTAGTTATCCGAGTGCAACGGCACAAAACACACGGAGAATCGCGAATCGATAGAGGTGAAATCGTGTTGGCGAGGGTGCAATGCGGCAATGGCTCACCCCTCCAACGCTCGCCCCTTCCTTCTCGCGCCGTCCGTCTCTCTCCCTTTATCTGCCTCGATATCTGTCCCTATCTTTCTTAACATCTCTCTTTTCCTTCTCCTCCCACCGGCTACCGCCTTCTTTTTCCCAACCGTTTCGTGGGTACCCGTCTCGCTTTCCTCTTTCTGTCTGACAACGGTTTCCTCTTCGCGTACTTCCCATTTTCTCCCCCTTTTGCTTCCCCGTCCAACCAGATCGGCGTCTCCGTCCATTTCTCGCAGAAATTCCCGGCTCCTGGTCGCGTCGTTTCTCTCTTTTCGCCGTCACGAACGCGGGGTCTTGGCGGTGGTTGTGAAATCAGCAAGCACCCTGCTTTCAATGCCATCCCCCCATCTCCCTCCCCTCCCGCGCTAAACTCACCCCACAAGAGACCAGTTAGCGTTCGCGGCGAGTCTCTTCCTTTCCATGGCTCCTTTCTCACTTCCGTTGATTCCGCCGAAATCTTTCGGTTTAATCAGAAATCTTGATGGGGCCACTCCACAGCCACGGCGATTCGCCACGGTTAACTTGAACGATGCGGCGGATGTGGGTTCGATACCGAGTCGAGGATAGGAGGATGCTTTTTCGGGGCTCTTCGTGCCGGTTTCGTTCATATTAGACGCGTTGGATGTTTGGAATTCGATGGAACCGCGGACTTAAGGATCCCAATTGCGTGGACGGAAATGAGTGGACTGATTAGAAGGAATTATCGTCTACAGGGATAATGCAGACATTCGGGATGCAATTTTATTTGTTTTATTTATTTTAATATTATGTATCATTATGCATTTGCGAATAGCCATAGTTGCATAAATTATGCTGGATTACTTTTGATTTCGATTATTTCGTCGTTGACGTACCGTGTTATTCTCGTGCTACGGAATCTCTATGTTTAAGATACGAAGGAAATCGTGACAACTATATCGTCCTGAGCACGTACTCTAAAGTGGATAAGCTGGATAGTACGAGGAGGGTCGGTGGCTTGAAGCCGAGCCTCTTTCAGGACCTAAGTGTCTCTCCTCTCTCATCTTGTTTGAGAGTTATGAAACATTTTCTGTTTGAACTTTGTCGACGTGAATATATTTTCGATGTTTGGTAGATAAGACTTACAATCATTTGAAAATCATTTCTTCTAAAATATAATTTTACACTTGCCATACATCCAGGAATTTGTAACTATGTAAGAGTGAATCCACCTACTGCAATACTTAGGTATCATTAATAATTAATCAAACCATTAACCAGAGGAAGAACTAACCACAGGCCTACGTTGACATTTATTGAGGCTAGGGTAAACTTACGAGGAAAAATCTCCATCACTGCAACCTGTGCCTGTCCATCACGGCAAAACCGCATGAATCGACACCAATATTCACGAGATGAACTTGTACCGTTATCGTTAATCATCAGGAGGGGTAATGTGCCAACACCTTCCATGCTCGCCATTAGAGGGTTATCCAACTGATCCTTTTGCATTAAGTCACGATCCATCATCGACACCTACATGTACATTTCTTGACTGGCCATGAGATATTTCATTATGCGAGCAAGTGTTAGATCGGATTTATACTTTGCCGCTTCGCGAGTCAAATGCCTCCGAGCCAGGCGCTCTATCGATTGGCGCGCTAGATCGCATTGAATATGCCGGAGGGTGACTGTCGCGCTACTTCGCCCCTTAATCTAAAATATATGTGGGATCAATCAACAGGAGTTGCTGTGATATTATGAACACAGATGCGTAATAAAAAGAAACAAAGTTTACTAAAAGATAACAGAATGTGTGGTACAATGAAATACGGTTATAGATATTTACTGCTCTTTCGCTACGTTCATACTGCTAGTTTTCCTTTTTTTTCGAAAGGAAAGTTCGGTGTAACACTCACATCTGTTTCCATCCATTCGCACTGACATCCTTCTCTCTCTCTCTCATTCCTCGAGTCTCAACACTTGGACTCAAGGTTTCTGCTTTCTCTTTTTGAGAAGCAATTCTGGGGCATATAGTACCTAATATTTCTTGCTCGTAGCGATGTGTCTTCATATCTCCCGGAAAAATGAGCCCCGAAACATGTTTGTAGTGAAACTCGTGGGGTGAACCACAACAACATCCCTGTTTTTGACGTCTTTGGCAACTGATCGACCAAAAAGTTCTAGGTTCCAACATCTCATACGTCCTCCCAAATCCGCTCAGAGACTCTCCCGGCGTCAAATTTCTTAAGCAGAGAATGTTAATGGTTAATTTCGCGTACAGCGATCGACGCAATCAGCGACGAAGCGGAAACCGTGAAGGAGACTTCGATGCGCCGTTAGACGCGGTCTTGGCGCTCCGGTAAAGACAATGGGACATTAGATACTAGTCAGTGGCGTGATTTGCCGCGGGGGAAGGATTTTGGCTAGCCATTTCGCGTAATTACTGCGGTATCTGAGCGACGCTTAATCCCGTTTACAAAGCATTACCTGCTAATGGATATGTCGAGTCGCCCGGTCGCGCTGCAGTAACAACGCCGTCGAGCTTAAAGTTGGTCTGTTCGATACAAGTGCAGGGTTTCCCTGAAATTGAATATACATCCCTCTCCGTCAGGGCGACCTAGAACGGTGGCGAAACGAAAAGGACGGGTTTGCTTAGCACCGATAAACAAGCTGGCACGTTGTAACTACCCCAACGAGCCGTATTTCGAGCACGACGAACTGCGAAATGGAGTCCCTCAATAACGGTGAACAGGAGTTGTTACTATTACAACTGTTCTCCAAGCGAACTAATGGAATAGCAAATGCCTTAGCGCAACGGACCAGGTGAAAATGTAGATAGACCGGTGATAAGCTTTAGCTTTGTATTCAGCCGGATGGGTGAACGTCTATTCGTTTACACTGGAGGAAATGTCCTCTAAAGTCAACAAGAGTACTGAATCCTAGGTGTGCGCTCAGTTTCTAAGTTGTTGTTGATATTATATTAGGAAGGTGAGAAATTTGTAACATTCATATTTATCGAGTATTTATCGAGCTGTTTATTTCGAAAGTGGGACGAGTCGGTCTGTTTCTAATTCGAGATACTTGAGAATTGAGTAGTTACTGTTAACATATAGCAAAGTGTACACTGTTTCGATCCAAAGATTGTTTCACTTTAAAGAAACGCTTTAAATTTGCTTAGCAGTGAATGGGTTAAGAGGAATATGGTATAACGAATAAATGGACTATTAAAAATGTTAACAAATTTTTGTCAATATTACAAAGTTCGTTGTACTTCTCTGTGGTATATCTATTTCACAGGCGGTTAGGTTACCTCTCTGAACCTGTCGAAGGCTCATTCTATGTTACTTTGAAATTCATCTGGATGAAAGGTCTTTGAATCAAGAAACCAGTTAATCCTCCGGAGTCAAGGTCTAAAAAGTTGCTTTATCATCACAAAGTGTACACATTCGCGCTGATGACATAAACCCATGGCTATGTATTGTGGAAACACCTGCAGCAGGTGTCCTTAACAAATTTGCAATTCCCACAGTTAATATTCCTGTAAATATTTGAGTAACAACATCGAGTTAGCAGCTGTCTAACGGTGAACATTTCGGTTATTGAATCATGTCGCTTTGGAATCAGTGGAGCATCATTCAAATGATTAAATGCAAAATGGACGATAATAGGAGAAATTAAAGCTGACGATGGTATTATAGGAAATGTTAATAAATTCCATATCCAAAATAATTGTCTATATTCTTCGTGTGTCCAGACTTTGGGGGCACTTTGTATATTTCAAGGATATGTTTTTGATATTATTGACAGTATCAACTCTAATTGCTTGAGATATAAGGACTTTTAATCTTCTCTTTTTCTTATTAATAAATCTTAAAACGACAGCAATTTATCTTCGGTACCTCGCAGCTCGATAACGAACGTAACCTCCCCCTGAAATGTCCTTAACAGGAACCGCTTTGTTTAACGCAAAGCACGTCCAAGTCCGCTGCTGTGTCTGGGCCATCGTCTGAGGTCCGTCATTTGCGGATGCCGTATAAACTTCGTCTCGTAAAATCAAACGGTCGAACTTGGACGTCCGAGGTAGCACGGGATCAGCCTCAGTGCCGTATAAAATACCGTAATGCCCTGGGTACGTCGATCGGAATCAGGTGCAGCCAATTTGGCAGGCGTCCAAAACCCTTGGCATGTAAATCCAGTTTGGAAGCATCAACGCTGATTGTACCTACCGGAGATCAAGCGGAATAGCATACTCTCGACGGCCAGGGCCGATCGGCTGTACACAAACTTGTTTTTTCGTTCGTTGGACGTGCACCACCCTCGAACCTTGAAAAATTCTTCCCGTGTCGTAGACCGGAATGGCTGTTTTAAAATGTTTACCGTCGATAGGTAACGAAGTATTCTGGCTATTCGTTTAAGGGGATTTTGGTCCCTCGTGTCTAATGTAAATACAAAAAGGAGGTATTTTTCAAGGAGTCATCATAGGATCTGTACCTAGGAATAAAGTTCGTTTCAGTCAGGCTAACAGTATCATTACAAAAAATTCACAAATAAAGTAGGCCTCGAATCTTCGCGATGAGAGCCGCGATACAATATTCCATTACATGGTAAATTCAATTTTCAATTAACTTGTTTTCCCATCAGCTCTGCGGTATGTAGGCGACAAGTACAAAGGATTGGCGATCTGTTCGAGAGGAGAGCAGGAAGCTTTGAATTGTTCCAAGTTCCGTGCCGTGCACCGATAACAGAGCATCAAAGGGTATCTCCGGCATTCCTTTCGATTTTATCTCCCTCGTTTCGTACCGAGCGGCCAGCTTCGCATTCTCTATGGGCGTCGTTGCGTGCAATTCCTCAGTCTTGCGTAACTTTCTAGTCGCAGCTCTCTTTCCTTACATTCTCACGCAAAAGTCCCCGTGGCGCGACAAACAGCTTCCTTTTATTAACGTTCGCCGACGGTGAATACGTTAGACGTTTCTATATTTTCCGGTCCGCACCCAACGGGAATTTCCATATCGAGACATTAACGACGAAAGTGCAAGCTGCTCACAGGCGATAAAAGTAAACGTCTCGAGGAAAGTACCGCGAGCACCTCATGGGCGACCCGCACGCGATCTCTTCAGCATGACCGCGTGTGCACACGAGATACCGACTCACCTGTACGCGATGAATCTGAGATTCGTTTCCTTTCGACTGTGTATACCGCCGCACACTTCTCCCCGATGTTCCAACCGTACGGAACGAGTCGGGAAAAGTGGCGCGACGAGTGAAAGATTTCGTTCGCGCCAGGTGAACGCATTCGAGCGCGGATTCTTTCTTCGCGGAACCCGCCAATTTTCAGTATCGCACAAAGCGTCGAACGTGATTTCGTCGAACTTCCGTTCGAAGCCTGAAGATGCCCTTAACGCTTATTGGTTGAGCACAAGGGGACCTCGGGGGGGTTTTGAGAAATTGTGGGCGAGTGAAACTGTTCATTCGTCTGGAATCGAGGGGGTGAAATAAGCCCTCGAACGTACTCTATCAAACAACATTTTATTACTTTTGTGTTTTTAAGTTCCTTGCTTTAAAATATGGCGTAGACGTTATCAACAGCCCCCATGGAAATAGCTATTGATCGATCGAATGGATTTCGATCACCACCGGATCCTTGCACTTACTATTACCACGATGCTAGAGTAAAGCGTCTTTACCCCGGAAATTTACCGGCCAACGAGGGGTTGGTTGCATGGACATCAACGAAGTAAAGTATCCTGAACAGACGGACGCACGGTCGGGACTCGTACAATGGGTGCTTGAATGTTTTTCGAGTGGTCTCAGAATGGCTTCGCCACCATCTCGAAGGGAAGAGCCTCGAGTGCACGACAATTTCACTAAAATTTGCACGAGGAAGTGGAAACGGTTAAAGAGGCCGTTAGAGCTGCTCCTGTTCATGTTCTTCCCCCTACCCCTGCTTCCATCAAGCGTCACGATATGATTTTGTCCTGCGTTCTCTCCGCAGACTTTCTAGTGCCTGCAATCAGGGACGGATGTAAGGGTAAAGTAATAAGGGCGATCGGTATTCACCGTAAGACGTAAGAAATTTTTTAAAAATCTACTTATTCATTTTACATCGCAGTATATAATCACTTTCGAGCATGAGCTTACTGAATTGTAAATTATCAATGATACTTTATTTTTTTTATCAAATTGTCCATTCATACAATTATGAAATTTCGCTTAACTATTGTGAAATAGTTCTGAAAATGTATGTCAGAGGTAATAACTCCTTTTAAATATTACATATAACATTTATTTTGTAATTACATATAACATTTATTTTGTAATTACATTTTAACTAAATATACCTTGGTGTCAAATTTAATTTTGTTTAGAATAAACTAAAACTGTCTCATCATTTCAAAAAGAAACAAATAGAAAAATGATTATTGGGACGTTAAACATATATGATTATTAGAAGTCTTTCTAATTTTTATTTTTTTAACCATCGAATTTGCATCCATTATAAATTGTGCATTTTAAATTGCGCGCAACAAGTTTCAAAAATATAGTTACCTTTCAAATATGCTATCTGGCATCCTTCACCTTCATTTCTAAGCAATATTTCTGGGTACGATACTGGTTGCAATCGTGCAGTTTCTCTTACCCCTTCGAGATCGCGTGGAAAAAAACGAGCGAGCGATTAGCACCACGCTCGGTTCGTTACGGCACCCTTTCAAACCCTCTCTCCATTTCTTGGCCGTGAAAGCTATAGACGCTCAAGGATCGTGGTGTTCCCTTTACTGCGAGCGCGTGAAACATCTCGAGCTTTGATCTACGGAAACAGGGAAGATGGACGTCGAGTGAAACTCGACACTTGCAACCCCCTTCTGCATTCAGTTGTGGTCTTTGCTATTGATCTGATGCAACGAATACATTTTCTCGTTACTCGTTGAATCGATCATTAATGGTAACACAAATGACGAATATATAGATTCTAGATTGTTAATAATAATGTAAACTTCAGTCGCCAATTATTGATCATCAGAATTACAATTTTATAACAAATGGTTTTCTCCAATAAATATTGTACAATTCGTTAAGGATGAATAAAATCACTAACATAGGGTTATTCTTTTATTAGTTAACAGATTATTAAAACATTGAAATAATGAATTATCTCCATTCTCGTCCTTAAATAATGTACGTTATTACTAGAGCCACGTAAAATTTTGATTTTGTACAAAGAACTTCATCGACGAATTGTCAATAATATTTAACATGTGCAACATGATGGAAAATGTGTGACGGTTCTAATATGAGCATTTGTTTCTGAAATATAAGCAATGACAGTTTAATGGTCCCGTTTTCGAAGCACGTCGAATAAACGTCAGTTTCCTATCCAAGCACTTGTGGAGATACTGAATATCAATTATGATAAATACGATTAAATAAATACCCACATACTTTAATTGCTGTTAACTTTCTCGAATGTTTCAGTTCACATGTTAAATGATATTTTACACGTAAGTGCAATGAACTGAATTAGTTCATAGTGAATTATGAGAAAGTATGTATACATATTTAGACATGTATACATTATAATAATGCATAAGAAAAAATGCATAAAAGAGCAATCGGTCAACTGCAATCGAATCTTATTGCGATTAAAATCAGTTGCACCTCCTAATTAAATTTTCAATAGCAATTAACCTTCAATTGCAACCGAATGTAATTGCAAATGAAGATTTAATTACGAAACAACCTTCAACTGTAGTAGAATCCAATTGAATCTAACTTTCCAAATGATCGATCAATTGATTGAAAATGTAATTGATTAATTACCAACACTGCCAATGACTTACCAGGAGTTAATTCGATGAATCTCATTCTAGTTGAATAGTGAATAAGTTACGAACATAAAACAGCCGGTACCAGCGCACGGAATGGCATAATCGAGATCTCTAGTGTTAAGTAGAACGTCGAATGCGAAATAAAGCTGGGCAGCCGGTTAACGAGACGGAAATACCTATATAGCGAAAAGTAGATGCGCGATAATACTGGTACAAGCGACTAAAATTGCGGGTATCTACTCGACGTGTCCCGAAAATTACGTCGGCGCGAGATCATGATGAGTTTCGAGAGGCTAATAACAATAACAAGTTTGCCGTAGCTTCCGGGTTACGAGAAGGATAGTTTGGGTTAGTGCAACTTTGTAGATAAGCTAGGTTTATGCAGCGAATACAGAAGTTCATCGTCGGATTACGATCGATTTGTCTATCCCTGCGATCAGTCCGCAATTTCGATGTTCGCCTTCACTGATATAAACCCCGATTTGTATGCTGCTAAATGTCAAGATGATTGTCATTCGAGTGGATCGATAGGATATTCCAATTTTATTATTTTCTTGTCCTTGAATCTGGGTAATATTTGAGTCTTTCTTTTGAGCATATTATTAAACATATCTAACTTAAATTTTTTATATATATTTCTTTATGTTTAATTAAGCGGCGATGGACTCCTTCGTTGCGAAGCGATCACTAAGTTACAGTAATTATTTGATATGAGAGAATTTAAGTTGTAAAACAAAATATTCAAACTAGCCACGCTATTTGTCAATAAGTGCCCGAACTTGGCATATTGTGGACATTCGATAAATAAATATTTACCGTACAACATTCATAAAATACGAGCCTGATGCTCGAATGGCTGAGCACAAAAACCATCGCATCATAAACATATCACGTGTATTCATAAAAGAATTAATTTATTTGGGGCTCGTAAAACTGTCGTGTGCCGGCAGACAAAAAATATCACAGCACTTGCTGAAAAGGTAAAATCGCAAACGATTCTGCGCTACCGTTTTGTGATGATCATGCGATTTTCCGATAGTCCTGGGCTCGAGTTCGTTCCTGTAGGGAAAACGATGAACTCTAATTCCTTTCCAGTAAATCTTTGATAAAGTCCTATTAATAAATTTTGGTTCATTCATTGATTTTCTTGAATTTTATATAACTTCGATATTGAAGGATCAGGATTAAATGTTACAGGAAAATTGTTCAAAATACAAGTAGCTTTCATATTTAAATTATTTCGTATTTGATAATATTCAGTTCTATTGTTTTAGTTAACCCTTAAATGGACAATGTTGTTTTTAAACAATATACTAAACATCACAGATAAAATTGACCTTCTTTTATTTTTTTGTAATTTTGACAACTAGGAAAAAAAAAATCGTCCATTTAAGGGTTAAATAAATTCTTTTGATTAAATCCAATAATCAATGTACGACACAGCGATGTGAATTTTATTTCGAAATTCTACTTTTCAATGATTCCTCGGGATTTACAACAAAACGCTACCCCTTATTGTCTCGCGTTCCCTTATTTGCGATATTTGAGTCGTACCTTTGTTGATATCAGCCTGAATAGTATTAACACAGACGTTCGAAGTAATACTTTAACGGTGTGTTATCGTGAAACGTACAGGTTCATTCGTTATCCGGGGTTGATCCTGTCACACGGTGGGAATGACGTTCACCGATATGAGTACCTTCATTCTCGAAATGGCTTTGCTGGATAAGCGAGCTTACGCGGCTGGCGTGCAGGCTGAAACACCGGATAGAACGACTCGCGAATGCCGGTATTACCAAAACGTTTTCGAAATTGTAAAACGTGACCACCGATTTGTCCATGCGAAAACCTTCAAAGCAATATGGAAATACGAGAATAATGATCGGTCGCGACGAAGCCTTGTTGCTGCGGGACGAGATCAGGTTTCCACGTATGGAAGTAAATATCTATTTCTTCTTGGCAATGAGACCACTCTTCGAAACGAAAGACAAAGAACAGTCGGGTCTAATCATGGAACAAACGGCTCTCCCTGTGAAAGAAAAGGTTGTTTGATAATGTCTTTGTGTCATCGAGGATTGAAAACCACCGTCACCAACACAATCCGCGACGGCACATCGGTATGACAATGATACAGCATAAATAGAATATGAAAGCCCGAATATCTCCACCGCTCCTCTATCAATCCCGCTCTTCGATTTCCTTTGACATCGGCAATCACCCGCTGCACTGTTGCACTTCAATCACCGTTCCATCCTCGCATCGATTGGAAGGTATCGTAACATGATTTCACATATGAAATTCTTGTCTGCATTTTTCTTTATGTTGCGTCAATGTACCCCCCAGATAACATCTGCTTCTTCGCACGAAACAATGCGACAGGTGTCATCATTTTAATTTTTTCTCACCACTCGTTGTTTTTTTCATGTTTCGCAATCCGGCAACCTTTGGAATTTTGGTAGCGCGTGTGTCAAATATAGTAGTGCACCAAATTATCAGTACCGTGTACGTATATATAATATACGAAGCTTATTTTTGGATCTCGTGCATCTGGCATCTCGGAAGTAATTTGAATTAATTGGATTTGATGCTTAATGTACTTACTAACTCGTGGTACGAAAATAAATCTTCAATTATTCAAGGCTTGATATTACAATTCATGGTTTATATTCATATTTCGTATGTTTCAAAATGACGTCAAAGTAGCCCAGTACAGTTTCGAATTCTGTATAATAATGGAACAAAAAGATTTGGAATTATGGAAATTACTGAGAAAAGTATCGGAAAAGAAATTTGTCTTAAAACATTTATTTTAATGCGATAACATATTACAAATGACAAAAGCATATATTAGAAATGACAGAAGCAGATACCCTTTCTAATACGATGTAGTAAATATCAGCATTGTCCGCGATTAATTCATTGATTGTAGAGTGACGCAATTCTCTTGCTCGTCGACTTTTCCCCTTATCAGGGAGCCAGGAAATCGTAGTTAATTTCAAAGCTCGGCCAAGTTCGAAATACAAAGACCAAGCAATCGCCACGTGGCAAAGGGCTGCACTGTGAGAAATCCAGACCCCGTAGCCACTGGCTAACCGTCGCATAAACTCCTTGCAAACAATACATCACGTTTCAGTAGTTACGGCCGTGAAGTTCCACGGAAGGAGCAGAATTCCTAGTCGCTTCCTGGAAACGTGCTACGCTGAAAACACAGCGAATCAATTCTATTTGTAGTTATAGCCGTAATGCATTCGATTTCAAGATTTCGTGGGAGCCTGCAATATTATACAATTATGCTCTTTGTTCGAGGAACTTCAACCCTTTTGGTCTTGTAGATAACGTGTTGCGAAACGATAATTGTGCACGATTCATTTTGCTCCATTACTGTTACAACATGAATATCTATGAAATTAGATTGTCTATTTATATAAACACGACCACATAAAATAATTGAGTGCAACTATAATACATACAATATAATACATACAATAAATACATAGAAATACATACAATAATTCCATTTAATCAAATCATAGAGTGGCCCAACAATAATTATAATTTGAAATACTTCCTACCCGAATTCCAGCAACATCATTTTTTATAGTGGTACGTTTAGGGAGCACCGGATGGTAAGATGAAAGCACGAACCGTTAAGTCAGCCGTTGCACCTTCAGCAAGAAGACTTGGGATGGGGACGTAGCTTTGCAGAAGCATTAACTGCATGTTCACCTGTCCCTCGAGACAATTTCGCGAGGTCGGGACGCAGTGATGCAGCCAACCAGAGATGCTTCCCTTCATGGCTCTTCCTGTTCTGGTACCCTCAGCTCTTCCAAGATTCCGGCTTCCTTTCGTTTACGATCAGGTTGCAAGCTTGTATCACGTACGCACTAGCTAGGAATGATGCTTTCAGTTCTTCCTTTAATAATATCGCGCTTCCAATATCGCGTAACCCACCTTTTGAAAGGGGCGGTTTACTGCAGGGATCTAAAACATGAATAAAGTTCATAAAGGCTGAGTCTGCTGTAGCTGTAGTTAAGTGGGGAACATTTTTTAAAACATGGTTTATGAAAAGGAAAAAGAAAATAAATACTCAATATCCTCTGACTAAGTTCCACAATTTCTTCTCAGGTAAGTGAAATGAAATTCATTGGTTACATTAATTAAATCAGAATATGACACGTATAAACTTAATTTCACATTCAGTAAAACTGTATTTGTGTGTCTGAAACGTAGAATATTTTGTCTACAAAGCAGTCGTTCTGTTAGCAGTCTTGAACACTCTGTCGAAACGAACTACATTATGAACAGAGTGCTCTATATTGCTTACCAGGTAGCTATTCACTTTATTCGCTCACTTAGGAACGAGTGACAATGAAGTAGCGATGTAATAATAAACAGAGATATTGCAAAAATATTATATATGTGGGGCTTCTTTGTCATTGATTAGTTTCACTGAGAAAACTGAGAATAACGTCACAGGTATCCAACTGGTTTATTAACATCCATCCTTCGGCTTCCTGTGTCCACGAGTATATTAACTGATACGACCCCGCAATGAGGTTTACCGGGCTCTCGTGTGGGTGCACAAGAGTGCACATGCGAGTGTTTAAATGGATGTTGCACGTGTCTCGCTCGCTTACACGGACATCGTGGTACCAGCTAGATGGCCCAACGAACCTGAATGATTCAATCTGACCCTTCGGATAACAAGTTTTTTCCTCGGTCGCCGTTTAACTCGTTTTACGGATGTGTTTTTGTGTCTTGGCCATTTAAATCGACGTAGAGCTAGAATACAACAGGTAACAGAAGCGTTGGTGGTACTGAAATTAAATTAGGAAAAGGCTGTCTAAATTGAGCATCCTTGGATCATAATTTTACTATAATATTTTTTACAGACAATTTTGAAGTGTTCTCAATATATTTTATTAGAAATTCAAAGTATTTTTAATATTTTCGAATGGACAAGTTAGAGTCTAATACATGTACTAGGTTGGTGTATTATAATAGGCGAGGTCAGCCTTGCTAAGTGGAATAGCAAACCTAGAAGAAAATGGATTCTTCTATATCATTATTTTCCATCCCAGTACTCTGATGAATCCCGAAACGGCGTTTCCTATCATCCCCTGCTCCGAGGACATTATCTTTTTCAGAAGATTGCTCAAGTAGAGGAAAAAGTGGGAATCAGTTAAGGAATTAAATCTGGGGAGTTAGGCAGAGTTTCAAATTGGAGCTCGTTTAACTTTTATAGTACCTATTAAACGTGAGACGCTTGATCGAGCATTGCCAGGAAGAAGAATGGGGACCTCTTCCGTTAATTAGTGCCAGTTACTTCTGTGCCAATTTTTTTCCTGTAACAATTCTAGTTGTCTATTGGAAGGTTCGGAGGTAAGAGATATATTTCAATTTTACAAAATGTAATTAATAATAACGTTCATGGGCTATCGTGAGCTCTTCACGATCTCTCCCGAATGTTCACTTGAAACGTTAATAAAATAATTTTTTGGAAAAAAAATTTAACCGACTTCGAAAAAGGTGCAGTGAAAAGTATGAAATAATTTCTAGTTAATTTTTATGAATACGCACTAGCTCTAGATATAATTGCTTAAAAGTATGGGAAAATGCAGTGAAAAGTATAAAATAGTTGCATTATCGATCGAACACTCTACATTACCAACAGAGTAATCTGCATTATCGACCGAGCACTCCACATTATCGACAGAGTAATCTGCATTATCGACTGTGCACTCTACATTACCGACAGAGCAATCTGCATTACCGACAGAGTAATCTGCATTACCGGCGGAGTAATCTGCATTACCGACAGAGCAATCTGCATTACCGACGGAGTAATCTGCATTACCGACGGAGTAATCTGCATTACCGACGGAGTAATCTGCATTACCGACAGAGTTATTTTTATTACCGACAGAGCAAACTGTTATCGGCCGAGCAAAAGTATGAAATAATTTCTAGTCAATTTATATTAATACGCACCAGATCTAGATAAAATTACTTAAAAGGATGGGGAAATGCTGTGAAAATTATGAAATAGTTGAAATAGACCAACAGAGTAACTTGTATTACCGACAGAGCAAACTGTATTATCGGCCGAGCAAAAGTATGAAATAATTTCAAGTCAATTTATATTAATACGCACCAGATCTAGATAAAATTACTTAAAAGGATGGGGAAATGCAGTGAAAATTATGAAATAGTTGAAATAGACCAACAGAGTAATCTGCATTACCGACGGAGTAATCTGCATTACCGACAGAGCAATCTGCATTACCGACGGAGCAATCTGCATTACCGACAGAGCAATCTGCTTTACCGACAGAGCAATCT